>NW_026286093.1:0-5185 GCF_023373465.1 Oncorhynchus keta | reverse complement strand
TAGTCACTACTCTCCCTCCTCCCTTTAGTCACTACTTTCCTCTCCTTGAGTACACTACTCTTCCTCTCTATTACTACTTTCTCTCCTAGTCACTACTCCTCTCCTCTCCTCTAGACACTACTCTCCCTCCCTCCCCTAGTCACTACTCTCTCCTCTCTCCAACACTAGTCTGCCCCTCGTCACATTCCCCTCCATAGTCTACTCTCTCCTCCCCTCCTCTAGTCACTACTCTCTTCCTCTCCTAGTACATTCTCTCCTCCCCTCCCTAGTCACCTACTCTCCTCTTTCTACCACTACACTCCCTTTAGTCACTACTCACTCTTCCTCTCCTAGGTCCATCTATCCTCTCCGCCTCCCAGTCACTACTCTCTCCTCCCCTAGGGTCCACTACTCTCTCCTTCACCACTATGTCCTTCCTTCTGATGCTACACTCCTTTAGTCACTCTCATCTCTCCCTTTCTCCTAGACACATTCTCTTCCTCGACACATTTTCCCTCTAGTCACTTTACTCTCTTCCTCCCTAGCCTACGTCATTCTACTCTCTTGTTACTCTACATCCCTCCCCTAGTCACTACTCTCTCCTCCCCGAGTCATTACTTTCTTCCTTCCTCCTTTAGTCACTTCTCTTCCTCCTTCCTAGTTACTACTTTTCTCTCTTTAGTTACTACTTTCCCTTCCCTTTAGTCCTACCTTCTCCCTCCCCTAGTTACTACTTTCTTCCTCCTCTAGTCACTACTTCTCTCCTCCCTAGTCACTTATTCTCTCCCAGTTTAATATATTTCGCTCCCTAGTTAGCTTATGTCTTCCGGTTACCATTTAGTCCTACTACCTTTAGTCTTAGTTACATGCTTTTATTACTATAGTTACCACTTTCCTCCCTACCTTAGCATACTTCCTTCTCTCCTTAGTCATTCTTCACTTTCCTTCCTCCCCTCCCTTTAGTCACTACTTCTCCCCTCCCTTGTGTTACTACTCTCTCTTCCTTTAGTTACTACTCTCTCCTCCCTTCTAGTCTACTCTCCTCTCTCTCTTCCTAGTTACTACTTCTCTTCCTCTCCTAGTCACTACTTCTCCTCCTGTCACACTTCGCCTTCCTCCCTAGTCATTACTCCTCCTCTCCCCCTAGTCCACTCTCTCCCCTCCTCCCCTAGTCACTACTCTCCCTCCCTCCCCTGGTCCACTACTCTCCTCCTCCCTTACTCACTGCTCTCTCCTCCCCTCCCTAGTCACTACTCTCCTCTCCTAGTCACTACTCCCCTCCCCTCCCTAGTCCTTCTCTCCCCTCCCTCCCTAGTCACTGCTCTCCCTCCACTCCCCTAGTCCCTCACTCTCCCTCCCTCCCTAGTCACTCTCTCTCCCACTCTAGTCCCTCTCTCCCCTCTCCCTCCCTAGTCACTCCATCTGTTTCCATCACCTCTCAACTCCATCTGTCCCTGACTCACCTCTTCTAGCTCTCTAACTCTGGTTCGCCAATCACCTCTCTGCTCTCACATCTGTCCCAGCTCACCTCTCTAGCTCCATCTGTTCCCCGGCTCACCTCTCTAGCTATTACAGCTCCGTCTCGCTCCATCAGCTCTCAGCTCCTCTCTAGCCCCATCTGTTCCCAGCTCGCCTCTCCGGCTTAGAATCCCATCCCCAGGCTCCTCTCCTTTATCATGACCCAGCTCTAATCTCTATCCATCTGTCCTGACTCACCTCTCCTAACCCCATCTGTTCCCCAGCTCACCTCTCCTAACTCCATCTGTTCCCCAGCTCACCTCTCTAACTCCATCTGTCCCCAGCTCCCTCTCTAAACTCCATCTGTTCCCAGCTCACCTCTCTAACTCCATCTGTCCCCAGCTCACCTCTCTAACTCCATCTGTTCCCAGCTCACCTCTCTAACTCCATCTGTTCCCCAGCTCACCTCTCTAACTCCATCTGTTCCCCAGCTCACCTCTCTAACTCCATCTGTTCCCCAGCTCACCTCTCTAACTCCATCTGTTCCTCAGCTCACCTCTCTAACTCCATCTGTCCCCCAGCTCCTCTCTAACCCCCATCTGTCTGCTCCTCTCTAGCTCCATCTGCACTCTTCTCTAACTCCATCTGTCCCCCAGCTCACCTCTCTAACCCCCATCTGTTCCCCAGCTCACCTCTCTAACTCCATCTGTTCCCCAGCTCTACCTCTCTAACTCCATCTGTTCCCCAGCTCCTCTCTAACCCCATCTGTTCCCCAGCTCACCTCTCTAACCCCATCTGTTCCCCAGCTCACCTCTCTAACTCCATCTGTTCCCCAGCTCACCTCTCTAACTCCATCTGTTCCCCAGCTCACTCTCTAACCCCATCTGTCCTAGCTCACTCTCTAACTCCATCTGTTCCCCAGCTCACCTCTCTAACTCCATCTGTTCCTCGGCTCACCTCTCTAACTCCATCTGTTCCCCAGCTCACCTCTCTAACTCCATCTGTTCCCCAGCTCACCTCTCTAACTCCATCTGTTCCCCTAGCTCACCTCTCTAACCCCAATCTGTTCCCTAGCTCACCTCTCTAACCCCATCTGTCCCCAGCTCACCTCTCTAACCCCATCTGTCCCCCAGCTCACCTCTCTAACTCCATCTGTTCCCCAGCTCCTCTCTAACTCCATCTGTTCCCAGCTCACCTCTCTAACTCCATCTGTTCCCCAGCTCCTCTCTAACCCCATCTGTTCCAGCTCACTCTCTAACTCCATCTGTCCCCCAGCTCACCTCTCTAACTCCATCTGTCCCCAGCTCACCTCTCTAGCTCCATCTGTCCCCCAGCTCACCTCTCTAACTCCCATCTGTTCCCCAGCTCACCTCTCTAACCCCCATCTGTTCCCCAGCTCACCTCTCTAACTCCATCTGTTCCAGCTCACTCTCTAACTCCATCTGTTCCCAGCTCACTCTCTAACCCCATCTGTTCCCCAGCTCACCTCTCTAACTCCATCTGTTCTACTCACCTCTCTAGCTCCATCTGTTCCCAGCTCACCTCTCTAACTCCATCTGTTCCCCAGCTCACCTCTCTAACTCCATCTGTTCCCCAGCTCACCTCTCTAACTCCATCTGTTCCCCAGCTCACCTCTCTAACTCCATCTGTTCCCCAGCTCACCTCTCTAGCTCCATCTGTCCCCAGCTCACCTCTCTAACTCCATCTGTTCCCCAGCTCACCTCTCTAGCCCTCCATCTGATCCGCAGCTCACCTCTCTAGCCCCATCTGTTCCCCAGCTCATCTCTAACTCCATCTGTTCCCAGCTCACCTCTCTAGCTCCATCTGTCCCCCAGCTCACCTCTCTAACTCCATCTGTTCCCCAGCTCACCTCTCTAACTCCATCTGTTCCCCAGCTCACCTCTCTAACTCCATCTGTTCCCCAGCTCACCTCTCTAACTCCATCTGTTCCTCAGCTCACCTCTCTAACCCCATCTGTTCCCCAGCTCACCTCTCTAACCCCATCTGTTCCCCAGCTCACCTCTCTAACTCCATCTGTTCCCCAGCTCACTCTCTAGCTCCATCTGTTCCCAGCTCCTCTCTATCCATCTGTTCCCCAGCTCACCTCTCTAACCCCATCTGTTCCCCAGCTCACCTCTCTAACTCCATCTGTTCCCCAGCTCACCTCTCTAACCCCATCTGTCCCCAGCTCACCTCTCTAACTCCCATCTGTTCCCCAGCTCACCTCTCTAACTCCATCTGTTCCCCAGCTCACCTCTCTAACTCCATCTGTTCCCCAGCTCACCTCTCTAGCCCCATCTGTCCCCAGCTCCTCTCTAACTCCATCTGCTATCCCCATCTGTCCCAGCTCACCTCTCTAACTCCATCTGTTCCCCAGCTCACTCTCTAGCTCCATCTGTCCCACTCACTCTCTAACTCCATCTGTTCCCTAGCTCACCTCTCTAACTCCATCTGTTCCCCAGCTCACCTCTCTAACCCCATCTGTTCCCCAGCTCACTCTCTACTCCATCTGTCCAGCTCACCTCTCTACCCCATCTGTTCCCAGCTCACCTCTCTAGCTCCATCTGTTCCTAGCTCACTCTCTAACTCCATCTGTCCCCGAGCTCACCTCTCTAACTCCATCTGTCCCCAGCTCACCTCTCTAACTCCATCTGTCCCCCAGCTCACCTCTCTAACCCCATCTGTTCCCCAGCTCACCTCTCTAACCCCATCTGTTCCCCAGCTCACCTCTCTAACTCCATCTGTCCCCCAGCTCACCTCTCTAACTCCATCTGTCCCCCAGCTCACCTCTCTAACTCCATCTGTTCCCCAGCTCATCTCTCCATCTCCCAGCTCACCTCTCTGCTCCATCTGTCCCAGCTCACCTCTCTAGCTCCATCTGTCCCCAGCTCACCTCTCTAACCCCCATCTGTTCCCCAGCTCACCTCTCTAACTCCATCTGTTCCCAGCTCACCTCTCTAACTCCATCTGTTCCCCAGCTCACCTCTCTAACTCCATCTGTTCCCCATCTCACCTCTCTAACTCCATCTGTTCCCCAGCTCACCTCTCTAACCCCCATCTGTTCCCCAGCTCACCTCTCTAACTCCATCTGTTCCCCAGCTCACCTCTCTAACTCCATCTGTTCCCCAGCTCACCTCTCTAACTCCATCTGTTCCCCAGCTCACCTCTCTAACTCCATCTGTTCCCCAGCTCACCTCTCTAACTCCATCTGTCCCCCAGCTCACCTCTCTAACCCCCATCTGTTCCCCAGCTCACCTCTCTAACCCCATCTGTTCCCCAGCTCACCTCTCTAGCTCCATCTGTCCCCCAGCTCACCTCTCTAGCCCCATCTGTTCTCAGCTCACTCTCTCTAGCCCCATCTGTTCCCCAGCTCACCTCTCTAACCCCATCTGTTCCCCAGCTCACCTCTCTAACCCCATCTGTTCCCTAGCTCACCTCTCTAACCCCCATCTGTTCCCAGCTCACTCTCTAGCTCCGTCTGTTTGACTCCTCTCTAACTCACATCTGTTCCCCAGCTCACCTCTCTAGCCCCATCTGTTCCCAGCTCACCTCTCTAACTCCATCTGTTCCCCAGCTCACCTCTCTAACTCCATCTGTTCCCCAGCTCACCTCTCTAGCTCCCATCTGTCCCCCAGCTCACCTCTCTAACTCCATCTGTTCCCCAGCTCACCTCTCTAACTCCATCTGTTCCCCAGCTCACCTCTCTAACCCCCATCTGTTCCCCAGCTCACCTCTCTAACTCCATCTG
>NW_026286092.1:0-20109 GCF_023373465.1 Oncorhynchus keta | reverse complement strand
CTCTAGCCAACAGAGACAGTGTGGGTAGACTACAGTTCCTTCGGGAAGAATTGGCACGTTCTCTCTAGCCAACAGAGACAGTGTGGGTAGACTACAGTTCCTTCAGGAAGTATTGGTACGTTCTCTCTAGCCAACAGAGACAGTGTGGGTAGAGACTACAGTTCCTTCAGGAAAGTATTGGTTCTCTCTAGGCGCAGAGACAGTGTGGGTGAACTACTAGCCAACAGAGACAGTGTGGGTAGGTAGACTACAGTTCCTTCAGGAAGTATTGATGTACGTTCTCTCTAGGCAACAGAGACAGTGTGGTAGACTACAGTTCCTTCAGGAAGTATTGGTACGTTCTCTCTAGCCAACAGAGACAGTGTGGGTAGACTACAGTTCCTTCAGGAAGTATTGAGTACGTTCTCTCTAGCCAACAGTGACAGTGTGGGTGGGTAGACTACAGTTCCTTCAGGAAGTATTGGTACGTTCTCTCTAGGCAACAGAGACAGTGTGGATAGACTACAGTTCCTTCAGGAAGTATTGGTACGTTCTCTAGCCAACAGAGACAGTGTGGGTAGACTACAGTTCCTTCAGGAGAGTATTGACTACGTTCTCTCTAGCCAACAGAGACAGTGTGGGTAGACTACAGTTCCTTCAGGAAGTATTGGTACGTTCTCTCTAGCCAACAGAGACAGTGTGGGTAGACTACAGTTCCTTCAGGAAGTATTGGCAACAGAGACAGTGTGGGTAGACTACAGTTCCTTCTAGCCAACAGAGACAGTGTGGGTAGACTACAGTTCCTTCAGGAAGTATTGGTACGTTCTCTCTAGCCAACAGAGACAGTGTGGGTAGACTACAGTTCCTTCAGGAAGTATTGGTACGTTCTCTCTAGCCAACAGAGACAGTGTGGGTAGACTACAGTTCCTTCAGGAAGTATTGGTACGTTCTCTCTAGCCAACAGAGACAGTGTGGGTAGACTACAGTTCCTTCAGGAAGTATTGGTGCGTTCTCTCTAGCCAACAGAGACAGTGTGGGTAGACCACAGTTCCTTCAGGAAGTATTGTTCCCTTCAGGAAGTACGTTCTCTCTAGCCAACAGAGACAGTGTGGGTAGACTACAGTTCCTTCAGGAAGTATTGAACGTTCTCTCTAGCCAGCAGAGACAGTGTGGGTACTACAGTTCCTTCAGGAAGTATTGGTACGTTCTCTCTAGCCAGAGACAGTGTGGGTAGACTACAGTTCCTTCAGGAAGTATTGGTACGTTCTCTCTAGCCTAACAGAGTATTGGCAGTTCTCTGGGTGTGGTAGACTACAGTTCCTTCAGGAAGTATTGGTACGTTCTCTAGCCAACAGAGACAGTGTGGGTAGACTACAGTTCCTTCAGGAAGTATTGGTACGTTCTCTCTAGCCAACAGAGACAGTGTGGGTAGACTACAGTTCCTTCAGGAAGTATTGGTACGTTCTCTCTAGCCAACAGAGACAGTGTGGGTGGACTACAGTTCCTTCAGGAAGTATTGATACGTTCTCTCTAGCCAACAGAGACAGTGTGGGTAGACTACAGTTCCTTCAGGAAGTATTGGTACGTTCTCTCTAGCCAACAGAGACAGTGTGGGTGGGTAGACTACAGTTCCTTCAGGAAGTATTGAGTACGTTTCTCTCTAGCCAACAGAGACAGTGTGGGTAGACTACAGTTCCTTCAGGAAGTATTGGTGTGCGTTCTCTCTAGCCAACAGAGACAGTGTGGGTAGACTACAGTTCCTTCAGGAAGTATTGTTCTCTCTAGCCAACAGAGACGTTCTCTCTAGCCAACAGAGACAGTGTGGGTAGACTACAGTTCCTTCAGGAAGTATTGGTACGTTCTCTCTAGGCAACAGAGACAGTGTGGGTAGACTACAGTTCCTTCAGGAAGTATTGGCACGTTCTCTCTAGCCAACAGAGACAGTGTGGGTAGACTACAGTTCCTTCAGGAAGTATTGGTACGTTCTCTCTAGCCAACAGAGACAGTGTGGGTAGACTACAGTTCCTTCAGGAAGTATTGGTACGTTCTCTCTAGCCAACAGAGACAGTGTGGGTAGACTACAGTTCCTTCAGGAAGTATTGGTACGTTCTCTCTAGCCAGAGACAGTGTGGGTAGACTACAGTTCCTTCAGGAAGTATTGGTGCGTTCTCTCTAGCCAACAGAGACAGTGGGGTAGACTACAGTTCCTTCAGGAAGTATTGGTACGTTCTCTCTAGCCAACAGAGACAGTGTGGGTAGACTACAGTTCCTTCAGGAAGTATTGGTACGTTCTCTCTAGCCAACAGAGACAGTGTGGGTGGGTAGACTACAGTTCCTTCAGGAAGTATTGGCATTCTCTCTAGCCAACAGAGACAGTGTGGGTTCAGTTCCTTCAGGAAGTATTGGCGTTCTCTCTAGCCAGAGACAGTGTGGGTAGACTACAGTTCCTTCAGGAAGTATTGGCGTTCTCTCTGGCCAACAGAGACAGTGTGAGTAGACTACAGTTCCTTCAGGAAGTATTGAGTACGTTCTCTCTAGCCAACAGAGACAGTGTGGGTGTAGACTACAGTTCCTTCAGGAAGTATTGGTACGTTCTCTCTAGCCAACAGAGACAGTGGGTAGACTACAGTTCCTTCAGGAAGTATTGATGCGTTCTCTCTAGCCAACAGAGACAGTGTGGGTAGACTACAGTTCCTTCAGGAAGTATTGGTTCTCTACGTGTGGGTAGACTCCTTCAGGAAGTAGGCAAGCAGAGACAGTGTGGGTAGACTACAGTTCCTTCAGGAAGTATTGGTACGTTCTCTCTAGCCAACAGAGACAGTGTGGGTAGACTACAGTTCCTTCAGGAAGTATTGGTACGTTCTCTCTAACCAACAGAGTTCTCAGTCCTTCAGGAAGTATTGGTACAGCCAACAGAGACAGTGTGGGTAGGTAGACTACAGTTCCTTCAGGAAGTATTGGTACGTTCTTCAGCCAACAGAGACAGTGGTGACTACGTTCCTTCAGGAAGTATTGCGTTCTCTAGCCAACAGAGACAGTGTGGGTAGACTACAGTTCCTTCAGGAAGTATTGGTATGTTCTCTCTAGCCAACAGAGACAGTGTGGGTAGACTACAGTTCCTTCAGGAAGTATTGGTATGTTCTCTCTAGCCAACAGAGACAGTGTGGGTAGACTACAGTTCCTTCAGGAAGTATTGGTACGTTCTCTCTAGCCAACAGAGACAGTGGTAGACTACAGTTCCTTCAGGAAGTATTGGTGCGTTCTCTCTAGCCAACAGAGACAGTGTGGGTAGACTACAGTTCCTTCAGGAAGTATTGATGCGTTCTCTCTAGCCAACAGAGACAGTGTGGGTAGACTACAGTTCCTTCAGGAAGTATTGGTACGTTCTCTCTAGCCAACAGAGACAGTGTGGGTAGACTACAGTTCTTCAGACTTCTCTCTACAGTTCCTTCAGAGAAGTAGACTACAGTTCCTTCAGGAAGTATTGGTTCTCTCTAGCCAACAGAGACAGTGTGGGTGGGTAGACTACAGTTCCTTCAGGAAGTATTGGTACGTTCTCTCTAGCCAACAGAGACAGTGTGGGTAGACTACAGTTCCTTCAGGAAGTATTGGTACGTTCTCTCTAGCCAACAGAGACAGTGTGGGTAGACTACAGTTCCTTCAGGAAGTATTGAGCCAACAGAGACAGTGTGGGTAGACTACAGTTCCTTCAGGAAGTATTGGTACGTTCTCTCTAGCCAACAGAGACAGTGTGGGTAGACTACAGTTCCTTCAGGACTGGTACGTTCTCTCTAACCAACAGAAGTGTGGGTAGACTACAGTTCCTTCAGGAAGTATTGAGTTCTCTCTAGCCAACAGAGACAGTTCTCTCTAGCCAGCAGAGACAGTGTGGGTAGACTGTTCCTTCAGGAAGTATTGACGTTCTCTCTAGCCAACAGAGACAGTCCCTTCAGGAAGTATTGGTACGTTCTCTCTAGCCAACAGAGACAGTGTGGGTGGCCAACAGAGACAGTGTGGGTACTACAGTTCCTTCAGGAAGTATTGGTACGTTCTCTCTAGCCAACAGAGACAGTGTGGGTAGACTACAGTTCCTTCAGGAAGTATTGGTACGTTCTCTCTAGCCAACAGTGTGGGTAGACAGTTCCTTCTAGCGTTCTCTCTAGCCAAGAGACAGTGTGGGTAGACTACAGTTCCTTCAGGAAGTATTGAGTACGTTCTCTCTAGCCAACAGAGACAGTGTGGGTAGACTACAGTTCCTTCAGGAAGTATTGGTACGTTCTCTCTAGCCAACAGAGACAGTGTGGGTAGACTACAGTTCCTTCAGGAAGTATTGGTACGTTCTCTCTAGCCAACAGAGACAGTGTGGGTAGACTACAGTTCCTTCAGGAAGTATTGGCACGTTCTCTAGCCAACAGAGACAGTGTGGGTAGACTACAGTTCCTTCAGGAAGTATTGGCACGTTCTCTCTAGCCAACAGAGACAGTGTGGGTAGACTACAGTTCCTTCAGGAAGTATTGGTAATTCTCTCTAGCCAACAGAGACAGTGTGGGTAGACTACAGTTCCTTCAGGAAGTATTGGTACGTTCTCTCTAGCCAACAGAGACAGTGTGGGTGGGTAGACTACAGTTCCTTCAGGAAGTATTGAGTACGTTCTAGCCAACAGAGACAGTGTGGGTGGGTAGACTACAGTTCCTTCAGGAAGTATTGGTACGTTCTCTCTAGCCAACAGTGACAGTGTGGGTAGACTACAGTTCCTTCAGGAAGTATTGGTACGTTCTCTCTAGCCAACAGAGACAGTGTGAGTAGACTACAGTTCCTTCAGGAAGTATTGGTACGTTCTCTCTAGCCAACAGAGACAGTGTGGGTAGACTACAGTTCCTTCAGGAAGTATTGGTACGTTCTCTCTAGCCAACAGAGACAGTGTGGGTAGACTACAGTTCCTTCAGGAAGTATTGGTACGTTCTCTCTAGCCAACAGAGACAGTGTGGGTGGGTAGACTACAGTTCCTTCAGGAAGTATTGGTACGTTCTCTCTAGCCAACAGAGACAGTGTGGGTAGACTACAGTTCCTTCAGGAAGTATTGGTACGTTCTCTCTAGCCAACAGAGACAGTGTGGGTAGACTACAGTTCCTTCAGGAAGTATTGGTACGTTCTCTCTAACCAACAGAGTGTGGGTAGACTACAGTTCCTTCAGGAAGTATTGGTACAACAGAGACAGTGTGGGTAGACTACAGTTCCTTCAGGAAGTATTGGTACGTTCTCTCTAGCCAAGAGACAGTGTGGGTAGACTGCAGTTCCTTCAGGAAGTATTGGTACGTTCTCTAGCCAACAGAGACAGTGTGGGTAGACTACAGTTCCTTCAGGAAGTATTGGTACGTTCTCTCTAGCCAACAGAGACAGTGTGGGTAGACTACAGTTCCTTCAGGAAGTATTGGTACGTTCTCTCTAGCCAACAGAGACAGTGTGGGTAGACTACAGTTCCTTCAGGAAGTATTGGCGTTCTCTCTAGCCAACAGAGACAGTGTCTCTTCCTCTCTAGCCAACAGAGACAGTGTGGGTAGACTACAGTTCCTTCAGGAAGTATTGGTACGTTCTCTCTAGCCAACAGAGACAGTGTGGGTAGGTAGACTACAGTTCCTTCAGGAAGTATTTCTCTCTAGCCAACAGAGACAGTGTGGGTAGACGTTCTCTCTAGCCAACAGAGACAGTGTGGGTAGACTACAGTTCCTTCAGGAAGTATTGGTACGTTCTCTCTAGCCAACAGAGACAGTGTGGGTAGACAGCGGAAGTATTGGTGGAGTGTGGGTAGACTACAGTTCCTTCAGGAAGTATTGGTACGTTCTCTCTAGCCAACAGAGACAGTGTGGGTAGACTACAGTAGACTACAGTTCCAGTTCAGGAAGTATTGGTGCGTTCTCTCTAGCCAACAGAGACAGTGTGGGTAGACTACAGTTCCTTCAGGAAGTATTGAGTACGTTCTCTCTAGCCAACAGAGACAGTGTGGGTAGGTAGACTACAGTTCCTTCAGGAAGTATTGGTGCGTTCTCTCTAGCCAACAGAGACAGTGTGGGTAGACTACAGTTCCTTCAGGAAGTATTGGTACGTTCTCTCTAGCCAACAGAGACAGTGTGACTACAGTTCCTGGGTAGACTAGCCAACAGAGACAGTGTGGGTAGACTACAGTTCCTTCAGGAAGTATTGGCACGTTCTCTCTAGGCAACAGAGACAGTGTGGGTAGACTACAGTTCCTTCAGGAAGTATTGGTACGTTCTCTCTAGCCAACAGAGACAGTGTGGGTAGACTACAGTTCCTTCAGGAAGTATTGGCACGTTCTCTAGCCAACAGAGACAGTGTGGGTAGACTACAGTTCCTTCAGGAAGTATTGGTAGCGAGACAGTTCTACAGTTCCTTCAGGAAGTATTGGTACCAACAGAGACAGTGTGGGTAGACTACAGTTCCTTCAGGAAGTATTGACTTCTCTAGCCAACAGAGACAGTGTGGGTAGACTACCTCCAGTTCCTTCAGGAAGTATTGGTACGTTCTCTCTAGGCAACAGAGACAGAGACAGTTCCTTCAGGAGAGTGGGTTCTCTAGCCAACAGAGACAGTGTGGGTAGACTACAGTTCCTTCAGGAAGTATTGGTACGTTCTCTCTAGCCAACAGAGACAGTGTGGGTAGACTACAGTTCCTTCAGGAAGTATTGGCACGTTCTCTCTAGCCAACAGAGACAGTGTGGGTAGACTACAGTTCCTTCAGGAAGTATTGGTACGTTCTCTCTAGCCAACAGTGTGGGTAGACAGTGTGGGTGGGGTAGACTACAGTTCCTTCAGGAAGTATTGGTACGTTCTCTCTAGCCAACAGAGACAGTGTGGGTAGACTACAGTTCCTTCAGGAAGTATTGGTACGTTCTCTCTAGCCAACAGAGACAGTGTGGGTGGGTAGACTACAGTTCCTTCAGGAAGTATTGGTACGTTCTCTCTAGCCAACAGAGACAGTGTGGGTGGGTAGACTACAGTTCCTTCAGGAAGTATTGGTACGTTCTCTCTAGCCAACAGAGACAGTGTGGGTGGGTAGACTACAGTTCCTTCAGGAAGTATTGGTACGTTCTCTCTAGCCAACAGAGACAGTGTGGGTAGACTACAGTTCCTTCAGGAAGTATTGGTACGTTCTCTCTAGCCAACAGAGACAGTGTGGGTAGACTACAGTTCCTTCAGGAAGTATTGGTACGTTCTCTCTAGCCAACAGAGACAGTGTGGGTAGACTACAGTTCCTTCAGGAAGTATTGGTACGTTCTCTCTAACCAACAGAGTGTGGGTAGACTACAGTTCCTTCAGGAAGTATTGGTACGTTCTCTCTAGCCAACAGAGACAGTGTGGGTAGGTAGACTACAGTTCCTTCAGGAAGTATTGGTACGTTCTCTCTAGCCAACAGAGACAGTGTGGGTAGACTACAGTTCCTTCAGGAAGTATTGGTACGTTCTCTCTAGCCAACAGAGACAGTGTGGGTAGACTACAGTTCCTTCAGGAAGTATTGGGTAGACTACAGTTCCTTCTAGCCAACAGAGACAGTGTGGGTAGACTACAGTTCCTTCAGGAAGTATTGGTACGTTCTCTCTAGCCAACAGAGACAGTGTGGGTAGGTAGACTACAGTTCCTTCAGGAAGTATTGGTACGTTCTCTCTAGCCAACAGAGACAGTGTGGGTAGGTAGACTACAGTTCCTTCAGGAAGTATTGGTACGTTCTCTCTAGCCAACAGAGACAGTGTGGGTAGACTACAGTTCCTTCAGGAAGTATTGGTACGTTCTCTCTAGCCAACAGAGACAGTGTGGGTAGACTACAGTTCCTTCAGGAAGTATTGGTACGTTCTCTCTAGCCAACAGAGACAGTGTGGGTACGTTCTCTCTAGCCAACAGAGACAGTGTGGGTAGACTACAGTTCCTTCAGGAAGTATTGGTACGTTCTCTCTAGGCAACAGAGACAGTGTGGGTAGACTACAGTTCCTTCAGGAAGTATTGGTGCGTTCTCTCTAGCCAACAGAGACAGTGTGGGTAGACTACAGTTCCTTCAGGAAGTATTGGTACGTTCTCTCTAGCCAACAGAGACAGTGTGGGTAGACTACAGTTCCTTCGGGAAGTATTGGTACGTTCTCTCTAGCCAACAGAGACAGTGTGGGTAGACTACAGTTCCTTCAGGAAGTATTGGTACGTTCTCTCTAGCCAACAGAGTGTGGGTAGACTACAGTTCCTTCAGGAAGTATTGGTGCGTTCTCTCTGGCCAACAGAGACAGTGTGGGTAGACTACAGTTCCTTCAGGAAGTATTGGTACGTTCTCTCTAGCCAACAGAGACAGTGTGGGTAGGTAGACTACAGTTCCTTCAGGAAGTATTGGTGCGTTCTCTCTAGCCAACAGAGACAGTGTGGGTAGACTACAGTTCATTCAGGAAGTATTGGTGCGTTCTCTCTAGCCAACAGAGACAGTGTGGGTGGGTAGACTACAGTTCCTTCAGGAAGTATTGGTACGTTCTCTCTAGCCAACAGAGACAGTGTAGGTAGACTACAGTTCCTTCAGGAAGTATTGGTACGTTCTCTCTAGCCAACAGAGACAGTGTGGGTAGACTACAGTTCCTTCAGGAAGTATTGGTACGTTCTCTCTAGCCAGCAGAGACAGTGTGGGTAGACTACAGTTCCTTCAGGAAGTATTGGTACGTTCTCTCTAGCCAACAGAGACAGTGTGGGTAGACTACAGTTCCTTCAGGAAGTATTGGTACGTTCTCTAGGCAACAGAGACAGTGTGGGTAGACTACAGTTCCTTCAGGAAGTATTGGTACGTTCTCTCTAGCCAACAGAGACAGTGTGGGTAGACTACAGTTCCTTCAGGAAGTATTGGTACGTTCTCTCTAGCCAACAGAGACAGTGTGGGTAGACTACAGTTCCTTCAGGAAGTATTGGTACGTTCTCTCTAGCCAACAGAGACAGTGTGGGTAGACTACAGTTCCTTCAGGAAGTATTGGTACGTTCTCTCTAGCCAACAGAGACAGTGTGGGTAGGTAGACTACAGTTCCTTCAGGAAGTATTGGTACGTTCTCTCTAGCCAACAGAGACAGTGTGGGTGGGTAGACTACAGTTCCTTCAGGAAGTATTGGTACGTTCTCTCTAGCCAACAGAGACAGTGTGGGTAGACTACAGTTCCTTCAGGAAGTATTGGTACGTTCTCTCTAGCCAACAGAGACAGTGTGGGTGGGTAGACTACAGTTCCTTCAGGAAGTATTGGTACGTTCTCTCTAGCCAACAGAGACAGTGTGGGTGGGTAGACTACAGTTCCTTCAGGAAGTATTGGTACGTTCTCTCTAGCCAACAGAGACAGTGTGGGTGGGTAGACTACAGTTCCTTCAGGAAGTATTGGTACGTTCTCTCTAGCCAACAGAGACAGTGTGGGTAGACTACAGTTCCTTCAGGAAGTATTGGTACGTTCTCTCTAGCCAACAGAGACAGTGTGAGTAGACTACAGTTCCTTCAGGAAGTATTGGTACGTTCTCTCTAGCCAACAGAGACAGTGTGGGTAGACTACAGTTCCTTCAGGAAGTATTGGTACGTTCTCTCTAACCAACAGAGTGTGGGTAGACTACAGTTCCTTCAGGAAGTATTGGTACGTTCTCTCTAGCCAACAGAGACAGTGTGGGTAGGTAGACTACAGTTCCTTCAGGAAGTATTGGTACGTTCTCTCTAGCCAACAGAGACAGTGTGGGTAGACTACAGTTCCTTCAGGAAGTATTGGTACGTTCTCTCTAGCCAACAGAGACAGTGTGGGTAGACTACAGTTCCTTCAGGAAGTATTGGTACGTTCTCTCTAGCCAACAGAGACAGTGTGGGTAGACTACAGTTCCTTCAGGAAGTATTGGTACGTTCTCTCTAGCCAACAGAGACAGTGTGGGTAGGTAGACTACAGTTCCTTCAGGAAGTATTGGTACGTTCTCTCTAGCCAACAGAGACAGTGTGGGTAGGTAGACTACAGTTCCTTCAGGAAGTATTGGTACGTTCTCTCTAGCCAACAGAGACAGTGTGGGTAGACTACAGTTCCTTCAGGAAGTATTGGTGCGTTCTCTCTAGCCAACAGAGACAGTGTGGGTAGACTACAGTTCCTTCAGGAAGTATTGGTACGTTCTCTCTAGCCAACAGAGACAGTGTGGGTACGTTCTCTCTAGCCAACAGAGACAGTGTGGGTAGACTACAGTTCCTTCAGGAAGTATTGGTACGTTCTCTCTAGGCAACAGAGACAGTGTGGGTAGACTACAGTTCCTTCAGGAAGTATTGGTGCGTTCTCTCTAGCCAACAGAGACAGTGTGGGTAGACTACAGTTCCTTCAGGAAGTATTGGTACGTTCTCTCTAGCCAACAGAGACAGTGTGGGTAGACTACAGTTCCTTCGGGAAGTATTGGTACGTTCTCTCTAGCCAACAGAGACAGTGTGGGTAGACTACAGTTCCTTCAGGAAGTATTGGTACGTTCTCTCTAGCCAACAGAGTGTGGGTAGACTACAGTTCCTTCAGGAAGTATTGGTGCGTTCTCTCTAGCCAACAGAGACAGTGTGGGTAGACTACAGTTCCTTCAGGAAGTATTGGTACGTTCTCTCTAGCCAACAGAGACAGTGTGGGTAGGTAGACTACAGTTCCTTCAGGAAGTATTGGTGCGTTCTCTCTAGCCAACAGAGACAGTGTGGGTAGACTACAGTTCATTCAGGAAGTATTGGTGCGTTCTCTCTAGCCAACAGAGACAGTGTGGGTGGGTAGACTACAGTTCCTTCAGGAAGTATTGGTACGTTCTCTCTAGCCAACAGAGACAGTGTAGGTAGACTACAGTTCCTTCAGGAAGTATTGGTACGTTCTCTCTAGCCAACAGAGACAGTGTGGGTAGACTACAGTTCCTTCAGGAAGTATTGGTACGTTCTCTCTAGCCAGCAGAGACAGTGTGGGTAGACTACAGTTCCTTCAGGAAGTATTGGTACGTTCTCTCTAGCCAACAGAGACAGTGTGGGTAGACTACAGTTCCTTCAGGAAGTATTGGTACGTTCTCTCTAGCCAACAGAGACAGTGTGGGTAGACTACAGTTCCTTCAGGAAGTATTGGTACGTTCTCTCTAGGCAACAGAGACAGTGTGGGTAGGTAGGTACGTTCTCTCTACTACAGTTCCTTCAGGAAGTATTGGTACGTTCTCTCTAGCCAACAGAGACAGTGTGGGTGGGTAGACTACAGTTCCTTCAGGAAGTATTGGTACGTTCTCTCTAGCCAACAGAGACAGTGTGGGTAGACTACAGTTCCTTCAGGAAGTATTGGTACGTTCTCTCTAGCCAACAGAGACAGTGTGGGTAGACTACAGTTCCTTCAGGAAGTATTGGTACGTTCTCTCTAGCCAACAGAGACAGTGTGGGTAGGTAGACTACAGTTCCTTCAGGAAGTATTGGTACGTTCTCTCTAGCCAACAGAGACAGTGTGGGTGGGTAGACTACAGTTCCTTCAGGAAGTATTGGTACGTTCTCTCTAGCCAACAGAGACAGTGTAGGTAGACTACAGTTCCTTCAGGAAGTATTGGTACGTTCTCTCTAGCCAACAGAGTGTGGGTAGACTACAGTTCCTTCAGGAAGTATTGGTACGTTCTCTCTAGCCAACAGAGACAGTGTGGGTAGGTAGACTACAGTTCCTTCAGGAAGTATTGGTACGTTCTCTCTAGCCAACAGAGACAGTGTGGGTAGACTACAGTTCCTTCAGGAAGTATTGGTACGTTCTCTCTAGCCAACAGAGACAGTGTGGGTAGACTACAGTTCCTTCAGGAAGTATTGGTACGTTCTCTCTAGCCAACAGAGACAGTGTGGGTAGGTAGACTACAGTTCATTCAGGAAGTATTGGTACGTTCTCTCTAGGCAACAGAGACAGTGTGGGTAGGTAGACTACAGTTCCTTCAGGAAGTATTGGTACGTTCTCTCTAGCCAACAGAGACAGTGTGGGTAGACTACAGTTCCTTCAGGAAGTATTGGTGCGTTCTCTCTAGCCAACAGAGACAGTGTGGGTAGACTACAGTTCCTTCAGGAAGTATTGGTACGTTCTCTCTAGCCAACAGAGACAGTGTGGGTAGGTAGACTACAGTTCCTTCAGGAAGTATTGGTGCGTTCTCTCTAGCCAACAGAGACAGTGTGGGTAGACTACAGTTCCTTGAGGAAGTATTGGTACGTTCTCTCTAGCCAACAGAGACAGTGTGGGTAGACTACAGTTCCTTCAGGAAGTATTGGTACGTTCTCTCTAGCCAACAGAGACAGTGTGGGTGGGTAGACTACAGTTCCTTCAGGAAGTATTGGTGCGTTCTCTCTAGCCAACAGAGACAGTGTAGGTAGACTACAGTTCCTTCAGGAAGTATTGGTACGTTCTCTCTAGCCAACAGAGACAGTGTGGGTGGGTAGACTACAGTTCCTTCAGGAAGTATTGGTGCGTTCTCTCTAGCCAACAGAGACAGTGTAGGTAGACTACAGTTCCTTCAGGAAGTATTGGTAAAGTAAAGAGCTGAGAGTCTTTCTGGGTAAGGCTCTAAGAGCTGTGAGTCTTTCTGGGTAAGGCTCTAAGAGCTGTGAGTCTTTCTGGGTAAGGCTCTAAGAGCTGTGAGTCTTTCTGGGTAAGGCTCTAAGAGTTGTGCGTCTTTCTGGGTAAGTCTCTAAGAGCTGTGAGTCTTTCTGGATAAGGCTCTAAGAGCTGTGAGTCTTTCTGGGTAAGGCTCTAAGAGCTGTGAGTCTTTCTGGGTAAGGCTCTAAGAGCTGTGAGTCTTTCTGGGTAAGGCTCTAAGAGCTGGCTGTGAGTCTTTCTGGGTAA
The DNA here is from genome assembly GCF_023373465.1 of Oncorhynchus keta. NCBI lineage: Eukaryota > Metazoa > Chordata > Actinopteri > Salmoniformes > Salmonidae > Oncorhynchus > Oncorhynchus keta. Next base: position 7,281 of record NW_026286092.1, on the reverse strand, counting down.
GGCTCTAAGAGCTGGCTGTGAGTCTTTCTGGGTAAGGCTCTAAGAGCTGGCTGTGAGTCTTTCTGGGTAAGGCTCTAAGAGCTGGCTGTGAGTCTTTCTGGGTAAGGCTCTAAGAGCTGTGAGTCTTTCTGGGTAAGTCTCTAAGAGCTGTGAGTCTTTCTGGGTAAGTCTCTAAGAGCTGTGAGTCTTTCTGGATAAGGCTCTAAGAGCTGTGAGTCTTTCTGGGTAAGGCTCTAAGAGCTGTGAGTCTTTCTGGGTAAGGCTCTAAGGGCTGTGAGTCTTTCTGGGTAAGGCTCTAAGGGCTGTGAGTCTTTCTGGATAAGGCTCTAAGAGCTGTGAGTCTTTCTGGGTAAGGCTCTAAGAGCTGTGAGTCTTTCTGGGTAAGGCTCTAAGAGCTGTGAGTCTTTCTGGGTAAGGCTCTAAGAGCTGTGAGTCTTTCTGGGTAAGGCTCTAAGAGCTGTGAGTCTTTCTGGGTAAGGCTCTAAGGGCTGTGAGTCTTTCTGGGTAAGTCTAACAGCTTTTCACACCTGTATTGTGCAACATTCTTCAAGCTCTGTCAAATTGGTTGTTGATCATTGCGAGAGATATTTTCAGGTATTGTCATAGATTTTCAAGTTGATTTAAGTCAAAACTAACTCGGCCGCTTTATATTTGGCCTTGTGCTTTAGGTTCTGGTCCTGCTGAACGGTGAATTAATCTCAGTGTCTGGTAGAAAGCAGCTTGAACCAGGTATTCTAGGATTTTGCCTGTGCTTAGTTCTATTCAGTTTATTTAAATCTTGAAAAACTCCCCAGTCCTTAACGATTACAAGCATACCCATAACATGATGCAGCCACCACTATGCTTGAAGATATGGAGAGTGGTACTCAGTGATGTATTGGATTTACCTCAAACATAATACTCTGAATTCCCGGACATAAGTTAAGAAATTAACATTTTCTGCAGTTTTAATTAAATGCCTTACTGCAAGCAGGATGCATGTTTTGGAATATTTGTATTATATATATATATATATATATATTACATTATATATTATGTAGGTTTCCTTTTTTTCACTCTGTCATATTGTTGATCCATCCTCAGTTTCCTCCCATCACAGCCATTAAACTCTGTCATTTAGGTTAGTATTGTGGAGTAACTACCATGTTGTTCATCCATCCTCAGTTTCCTCCCATCACAGCCATTAAACTCTGTAACTGTTTTAAAGTCACCATTGGCCTCATGGTGAAAATCCCTGAGCAGTTTCCTTCCTCTCCGGCAACTGAGTTAAGAAGGGCGCCTGTATCTTTGCAGTGACTGGGTATTGATACATCATCTAAAGTGTAATTAATAACTTCACCAGGCTCAAAGGGATATTAAATGTCTGCTTTTTATGTTTACCCATCTACCAATAGGTGCCCTTCTTTGCGAGGTATTGGAAAACCTCTGGGTCTTTGCTGGACTGAGGGACCTTACAGATACTTGTACGTGTGGGGTAAAGAGATGAGGTAGTCATTCAGAAATCATTTTAAACACTAGTGTTGCACACCGAGTCCACGACACTTATTATGTGACTTGTTAAGCACATTGTGACTCCTGAACATATTTAGGTCATAACAAAGAAGTTAAATACTTATTGACTCAAGACATTTAAGTTTTTAACTTGAAATAACATCATTTACATTTTGTAACAACAAAAATGAGGACAAGTCGAGGGGTGTGAATACTGTCTGAAGGCTCTGAACACGAGGAGATTATTATAGAAAAAGAGACGAGATGACTTTTCTCTGTGAAACGGCAGCCAAGTCCACATTTATCAAAAGGAGCATCAACACCAACATCATCACGTAACTCAGTTTATCAATATTGGGTAAATCAATATTTGTGCAGAAAGGCGTTTCAGCCATAATCATTTTTACCGACACTAAAAAATATAATAATAATATAATAATATAATAATAATAATATATGTGTATATCACGAAAAAAGATCACGCCATATTTTGTTTTGTCGACATTTGAAAAGTTTATCGACAAATTTGAGGTTTCCATCAGACCTGTTGTGACATTCTCCAACGCGTACTTTACTCACATTAAATGTTTGGATGGAAACCTGGGTAAAGCTGGACAAATGGTCTGCAGCAGCATAAAAATATAAAAACAAACACATTAAAAACAGCCACAAGGAGACAGACTCGCACACACAGAGAGAGACAGACTCGCACACACAGAGAGAGACAGACTCGCACACAGAGAGAGAGACAGACTCGCACACAGAGAGAGAGACAGACTCGCACACACAGAGAGAGAGAGACAGACTCGCACACAGAGAGAGAGAGACAGACTCGCACACAGAGAGAGACAGACTCGCACACAGAGAGAGAGACAGACTCGCACACAGAGAGAGAGAGACAGACTCGCACACAGAGAGAGAGAGACAGACTCGCACACACAGAGAGAGACAGACTCGCACACAGAGAGAGACAGACTCGCACACAGAGAGAGACAGACTCACACACAGAGAGAGACAGACTCGCACACAGAGAGAGAGACAGACTCGCACACAGAGAGAGAGACAGACTCGCACACAGAGAGAGAGACAGACTCGCACACAGAGAGAGAGAGACAGACTCGCACACAGAGAGAGAGAGACAGACTCGCACACAGAGAGAGAGACAGACTCGCACACACAGAGAGAGACAGACTCGCACACACAGAGAGAGACAGACTCGCACACAGAGAGAGAGACAGACTCGCACACAGAGAGAGAGACAGACTCGCACACAGAGAGAGAGACAGACTCGCACACACAGAGAGAGACAGACTCGCACACACAGAGAGAGACAGACAGACTCGCACACACAGAGACAGACAGACAGACTCGCACACACAGAGACAGACAGACTCGCACACACAGAGAGAGACAGACTCGTACACACACAGAGACAGACTCGCACACACAGAGAGAGACAGACTCGTACACACACAGAGAGAGAGAGACTCGTACACACACAGAGACAGACTCGCACACACAGAGAGAGACAGACTCGTACACACACAGAGAGAGAGACTCGTACACACACAGAGAGAGACTCGTACACACACAGAGAGAGAGAGACTCGTACACACAGAGAGAGACAGACTCGTACACACACAGAGAGAGAGACAGACTCGTACACACACAGAGAGAGAGACAGACTCGTACACACACAGAGAGAGAGACAGACTCGCACACACACAGAGAGAGAGACAGACTCGTACACACAGAGAGAGAGAGAGAGACTCGTACACACACAGATAGAGAGAGACTCGTACACACACAGAGAGAGAGAGAGACTCGTACACACAGAGAGAGAGACAGACTCGCACACACAGAGAGAGACAGACAGACTCGCACACACAGAGAGAGACAGACAGACTCGCACACACAGAGAGAGACAGACTCGCACACACAGAGAGAGAGACAGACTCGTACACACAGAGACAGACTCGCACACACAGAGAGAGACAGACTCGCACACACAGAGAGAGAGAGAGAGACTCGTACACACACAGAGAGAGAGAGACTCGCACAGAGAGAGAGACAGACTCGCGCACACACACAGAGAGAGAGACAGACTCGCACACACACAGAGAGAGAGACACAGACTCGCGCACACACACACAGAGAGAGACAGACTCGCGCACACACACACAGAGAGAGACAGACTCGCGCACACACACACACAGAGAGAGACAGACTCGCGCACACACACACACAGAGAGAGACAGACTCGCGCACACACACACACAGAGAGAGACAGACTCGCGCACACACACACAGAGAGAGACAGACTCGCGCACACACACACAGAGAGAGACAGACTCGCGCACACACACACAGAGAGAGACAGACTCGCACACACACACACAGAGAGAGACAGACTCGCACACACACACACAGAGAGAGACAGACTCGCACACACAGAGAGAGACAGACTCGCACACACAGAGAGAGACAGACTCGTACACACAGAGAGAGAGACAGACTCGTACACACAGAGAGAGAGACAGACTCGTACACACAGAGAGAGACAGACTCGTACACACAGAGAGAGAGACAGACTCGTACACACAGAGAGAGAGACAGACTCGTACACACAGAGAGAGAGACAGACTCGTACACACAGAGAGAGAGACAGACTCGTACACACAGAGAGAGAGACAGACTCGTACACACAGAGAGAGAGAGACAGACTCGTACACACAGAGAGAGAGAGACAGACTCGTACACACAGAGAGAGAGAGACAGACTCGTACACACAGAGAGAGAGAGACAGACTCGCACACACAGAGACAGACTCGCACACACAGAGAGAGAGAGACAGACTCGTACACACAGAGAGAGAGACAGACTCGCACACACAGAGACAGAGACAGACTCGCACACACAGAGAGAGAGAGAGACAGACTCGTACACACAGAGAGAGAGACAGACAGACTCGTACACACAGAGAGAGAGACAGACAGACTCGTACACACAGAGAGAGAGACAGACAGACTCGTACACACAGAGAGAGAGAGACAGACTCGTACACACAGAGAGAGAGAGACAGACTCGTACACACAGAGAGAGAGAGACAGACTCGTACACACAGAGAGAGAGAGACAGACTCGTACACACAGAGAGAGAGAGACAGACTCGCACACACAGAGACAGACTCGCACACACAGAGAGAGAGAGACAGACTCGTACACACAGAGAGAGAGACAGACTCGCACACACAGAGAGCGACAGACTCGCACACACAGAGAGAGACAGACTCGCACACACAGAGAGAGACAGACTCGCACACACAGAGAGAGACAGACTCGCACACACAGAGAGCGACAGACTCGCACACACAGAGAGCGACAGACTCGCACACACAGAGAGAGACAGACTCGCACACACAGAGAGAGACAGACTCGCACACACAGAGAGAGACAGACTCGCACACACAGAGAGAGACAGACTCGCACACACAGAGAGCGACAGACTCGCACACACAGAGAGAGAGAGACTCGCACACACAGAGAGAGAGAGACTCGCACACACAGAGAGAGAGAGACTCGCACACAGAGAGAGACAGACTCGCACACAGAGAGAGACAGACTCGCACACAGAGAGACAGACTCGCACACACAGAGAGACAGACTCGCACACACAGAGAGAGACAGACTCGCACACACAGAGAGAGACAGACTCGCACACACAGAGAGAGACAGACTCGCACACACAGAGAGAGACAGACTCGCACACACAGAGAGAGACAGACTCGCACACACAGAGAGAGAGACTCGCACACACAGAGAGAGACAGACTCGCACACACAGAGAGAGACAGACTCGCACACACAGAGAGAGAGACTCGCACACAGAGAGAGACAGACTCGCACACAGAGAGAGACAGACTCGTACACACAGAGAGAGACAGACTCGCACACAGAGAGAGAGAGACTCGCACACAGAGAGAGACAGACTCGCACACACAGAGAGAGACAGACTCGCACACACAGAGAGAGACAGACTCGCACACACAGAGAGAGACAGACTCGCACACACAGAGAGACAGACTCGCACACACAGAGAGAGACAGACTCGCACACACAGAGAGAGAGACTCGCACACAGAGAGAGACAGACTCGCACACACAGAGAGAGACAGACTCGCACACACAGAGAGAGAGACTCGTACACACAGAGAGAGAGACTCGCACACAGAGAGAGACAGACTTCGTACACACAGAGAGAGACAGACTCGTACACACAGAGAGACAGACTTGCACACACAGAGAGAGAGACTCGTACACACAGAGAGAGAGAGACTCGCACACAGAGAGAGACAGACTCGCACACACAGAGAGAGACAGACTCGCACACACAGAGAGAGAGACTCGTACACACAGAGAGAGAGAGACTCGTACACACAGAGAGAGAGAGACTCGCACACAGAGAGAGACAGACTCGTACACACAGAGAGAGACAGACTCGTACACACAGAGAGACAGACTCGTACACACAGAGAGACAGACTCGTACACACAGAGAGAGACAGACTCGTACACACAGATAGAGAGACTCGCACACAGAGAGAGACAGACTCGCACACAGAGAGAGACAGACTCGTACACACAGAGAGAGACAGACTCGCACACAGAGAGAGAGAGACTCGCACACAGAGAGAGACAGACTCGCACACACAGAGAGAGACAGACTCGCACACACAGAGAGAGACAGACTCGCACACACAGAGAGAGACAGACTCGCACACACAGAGAGACAGACTCGCACACACAGAGAGAGACAGACTCGCACACACAGAGAGACAGACTCGCACACACAGAGAGAGAGACTCGCACACACAGAGAGAGACAGACTCGCACACACAGAGAGAGACAGACTCGCACACACAGAGAGAGAGACTCGTACACACAGAGAGAGAGAGACTCGCACACAGAGAGAGACAGACTCGTACACACAGAGAGAGACAGACTCGTACACACAGAGAGACAGACTCGCACACACAGAGAGAGAGACTCGTACACACAGAGAGAGAGAGACTCGCACACAGAGAGAGACAGACTCGCACACACAGAGAGAGACAGACTCGCACACACAGAGAGAGAGACTCGTACACACAGAGAGAGAGAGACTCGCACACAGAGATAGACAGACTCGTACACACAGAGAGACAGACTCGTACACACAGAGAGAGACAGACTCGTACACACAGAGAGAGAGAGACTCGCACACAGAGAGAGACAGACTCGTACACACACAGAGAGAGACAGACTCGTACACACAGAGAGAGAGAGACTCGCACACAGAGAGAGACAGACTCGTACACGCAGAGAGAGACAGACTCGTACACACAGAGAGAGACAGACTCGTACACGCAGAGAGAGACAGACTCGTACACACAGAGAGAGACAGACTCGTAACACAGAGAGAGACAGACTGGGAAGCTGCTCACCTGACCACGCCGTTCTCCAGTCCCCCTGTAATGACGTTGACAGACACTCCCTCCGGCTGATTGGAGAACGCCACAGAGCAGATGATCTCACGACAGTGGACGTGGCCAATCAGATCGCCGTTCACAGTCCACAACCGTAGGTCACTGCCCCCGCCCACTGGATGAACACAATGACATCATAGGTTAGAGGAAGACACAGACAGACAGACAGACAAAGACAGACGGGTCTTCCCACTAGACTAGTCTATATACAGTAACAGACAGGTCTTCCCACTAGACTAGTCTATATACAGTAACAGACAGGTCTTCCC
>NW_026286091.1:0-586 GCF_023373465.1 Oncorhynchus keta | reverse complement strand
TTACTGTAATGTTGGAGCTAGAAACACAAGCATTTAGTTAGATATTACTGTACTGTTGGAGCTAGGAACACAAGCATTTAGTTAGATATTACTGTACTGTTGGAGCTAGAAACACAAGCATTTAGTTAGATATTACTGTAATGTTGGAGCTAGAAACACAAGCATTTAGTTAGATATTACTGTAATGTTGGAGCTAGAAACACAAGCATTTAGTTAGATATTACTGTAATGTTGGAGCTAGAAACACAAGCATTTAGTTAGATATTACTGTACTGTTGGAGCTAGAAACACAAGCATTTAGTTAGATATTACTGTAATGTTGGAGCTAGAAACACAAGCATTTAGTTAGATATTACTGTACTGTTGGAGCTAGAAACACAAGCATTTAGTTAGATATTACTGTAATGTTGGAGCACAAGCATTTCCCTGCTCCTTCGATAACATTTCTTTCTCTGTATCTCTCCCCATCTCTCTCTCTCTCCTCTTCCTCCTCTCTCTCTCCCCTCTTCATCTCTCCCCCCTCTTCCTCTCTCCCCCTCTTCCTCTCTCTCTCCCCCTCCTCCTCTCTCCCCTCTCTCTCTCCCCC
>NW_026286090.1:282500-331283 GCF_023373465.1 Oncorhynchus keta | reverse complement strand
GTGATCTGATAAGGGTGTCAGTGGGGTGACTGTGAACGATCTGAGAGACTCTGGGTTGAGGTCAATGATAAAGTAGTCCAGAGTACTACTGCCAAGAGATGACTTATATGTGTACTTACCGTAGGAGTCTCCTCGCAGCCTACCATTGCACACGCACAACCATTGTGATGGTTGTCGTCGGTCATTACGATTGTCTTACCGCTACTTGCCCGATGAATAGAAAATGAATTTCTCTCTATATCTCTCTCTATCTCTCTCTCTCTCTCTCTTTGTCTTTTTTCTCTCTCTTCTCTCTCTCTCTCTCTCTCTCTCTCTCTCTCTCTCTCTCTCTCTCTCTCTCTCTCTCTCTCTCTCTCTCTCTCTCTCTCCCTCTCTCTGTCTCTCTCGATGATCTCAAACTATAAGATTATCCACATTGTAAGAGGTTCTCCATTTTCTCAATGATGGCAAATCGTAATCAATGGAAATGACTGGTGGTTAGCAATCAGCAATGGCTTCAGCAGCAGCCGTAATGTGTATTTGGCCTGCCTGTGTGTGTGTGTGTGTGTGTGTGTGTGTGTGTGTGTGTGTGTGTGTGTGTGTGTGTGTGTGTGTGTGTGTGTGTGTGTGTGTGTGTGTGTGTGTGTGTGTGTGTGTGTGTGTGTGTGTGTGTGTGTGTGTGTGTGTGTGTGTGTGTGTGACAGGCTCGGGGACTAGCTGCAGCCAGGACAAACTCATATTCGCGTTTAAAACCTCAATAAAAAAAACTATGTTCACCTTATCTGGACCTGACAGAGTCAATCCTTTATTCATTTTTAAAGAAATACTTTCATTACTGTGTTGGACTACAATATAATACATCATCCACACACTAAAGAGTCAGCTCTGTGTGTGTGTGTGTGTGTGTGTGTGTGTGTGTGTGTGTGTGTGTGTGTGTGTGTGTGTGTGTGTGTGTGTGTGTGTGTGTGTGTGTGTGTGTGTGTGTGTGTGTGTGTGTGTGTGTGTGTGTGTGTACATGTGGGGGGGGTGTTATGTGTGTTTATGTGTGTGTGAATGTGTGTTTTTCCCTCCCCATCAAGGTGACCATACGATCTCACCCCGTCCATAATCACACAGTAGTCCTTCCAGGAAACAGACAGTCTAAAGACAGTCATTTAAAAGGCAATTAGCCAAGCCCAGTCAGAAGGCATATAACCACTATGATCCAGCCTCCCGGTGCCAGGAAGAGAACATGTACACCATGTAGCTGTACAGAGCCTTATAATTATCCTGCATGCTGTTACCTGGAGCCTCCGAGAGACAAATCAATGCCACCTGAATGGTGTCTAGTTCAAGGCGAATCTATGTAATTCACATTGAATGCACAACGGAAATAACTCAAATCTCCAGTAATGTAGAAAACTCTACGAGATAGTGTTATGGTCTGTAGGATGGTTTCAGTCCCCTCTCTCTCTCTCTCTCTCTCTCTCTCTCTCTCTCTCTCTCTCTCTCTCTCTCTCTCTCTCTCTCTCTCTCTCTCTCTCTCTCTCTCTCTCTCTCTCTCTCTCTCTCTCTCTCTCTCTCTCTCTCTCTCTCTTTTTTCTCTTCTATTTATTTTCTCTTTCCCCTCTCTGTTTTCTCCTTTCTCCTTTCACCACCATCATTACATCAGAACTACAACTACCATCATCATTACTACTACTACTACCACCCCCATCATTAAACTGCTATCATTACCATCACCCATACTACCAGTACCACTATTTGGAATAATAATAATAAATAGTAATAACAATAATAATAAGAATAAGTAAGTTACTGCTGTTATTATTCAGTGTACCTCAGGCTATGGCAGACAATGTCCCGTTTATCATAATGATTGGACCAAGATGCAGCGTGGTATGTTTCCATCCCTTATTTTGGAAGAGAAACTCAAAGAACAAAAAAACAATAAAGCGAACAAACGAAACGTGAAGCTCAGAGTAGTGCTCACAGGCAACTATACCTAGAAAAGACCCCACAAAGCACAATGGGGAAATGGCTGCCTAAATATGATCCCCAGTCAGAGACAACGATAAACAGCTGCCTCTGATTGGGAACCATACCAGGCCAACATAGACATATAATTCCCCTAGATAACCCACCCTTAATCACACCCCGACCTAACCAACATAGAGAATAAACAGCTCTCTATGGTCAGGCTGTGACAGGCAAATACATATTTGGCTGCAAGAGGAGCCATTGCTCCTTCGCCCATGAGTATGTTTTGTTTTTCCTCTGGGTTTAATAAGTAAAAATTGGGAATAAATGTAGTAATTTCTGTGAATAATGAATCCCTTGGTGAGGAATATTTCTCACAGTAAAGGTGAAAGTGCATCTCTGTTTCTACCTCCCCTGCCGTGCAGTGACCACATACACGCTCCTCTTTGGGTAGCCATGTCTTTTTTATGTCTGCCGGTTTCTATTGCCAGTTGGTGGTCACTCAGCCTGTACTTGGTAAGGATCTGTCTCTGCTTCGTATCGCTGACAGAGTAGAGATAATCAGCCACTTCATATTCTCTGTTCAGAGCCAGATAGCAATTTAGTCGGTTTTGGGATTTTGTTTTGTTTTTCCAATGTTGTAAATATGAGTCCTTTGATTGGTTCATGATGTTGTTTATTGTAATTCTTTCTTTTGAAGCAGTTCTGGTGTCAGCTTGGTTGGTGAGGTCCAACACCAGCTGACTGAGAGGGCTCGTTTCTGGGCTCAGCTCTTGGGTTTGAAGTGCTTTAAATTGGAGACTTGAATTTAGGTGGAGCCAAAATGTGTATTATCTTTTTGGTATTTTCATTACCACTGGAAAGCGGTGCTAATTCTACCCTACATTCTACCCTACATTCTACCCTACATTCTACCCTACCTTCTACCCTACATTCTACCCTACATTCTACCCTACATTCTACCCCATGCATTAGTTAGTGTATTTCTCAGGACTGCATGTAGTGCTTCAATTGGATGTTTGTCCCACATTTAAAGTCTAGTTTATTGAGTGGCCCCCAAACCTCACTTCTCTCTATCTCTCTCTCTAGAGATGCCCTGTACAGTGCACCACGGTGTCTAAGGAATTTGCCAGGGTTGTCTACAATACATACATTATGTGGGTTTGGAATATAAGTGGATGCCCAGGGACAGAAAATGCTGTGTAGGATGATGTGATGCAGCAATGTATAACCCTAAACACTAGTGTCACAAGGTTTAATTCAAGGTTTATACTCTCTCTCTCTCTCTCTCTCTCTCTCTCTCTCTCTCTCTCTCTCTCTCTCTCTCTCTCTCTCTCTCTCTCTCTCTCTCTCTCTCTCTCTCTCTCTCTCTCTCTCTCTCTCTGTCTCTCTCTCTCTCTCTGTCTGTCTGTCTGTCTGTCTGTCTGTCTGTCTGTCTGTCTGTCTGTCTGTCTGTCTGTCTGTCTGTCTGTCTGTCTGTCTGTCTGTCTGTCTGTCTGTCTCTCTCTTTCTCTAGGGGTACAAAAGTATAGAAATACGAGGAGATTGTGAACAAACCACACAAAGAACCCTACCTTTTACACAGGTAATGAGGTGTAATTAGCAGTGTGAGGTACAGTGGTGAAGGTTTGGGGAGGGGTGGAGGGTTGAGAGAGAGGAGGTTGTAAGAGGGGGGTTGAGAGAGGAGTTTGTAAGAGGGGGGTTGAGGGAGAGGAGGTTGTAAGACGGGGGTGAGGGAAGAGAATAAGTAGTAGTATCCAAGCGAAAAATCACATGGTGGAAATCAAGGGTGAGAAAATATATGATATTCTATTATGCAGCATGATTGCATTTCTCACCGTTTGTTTTTCTAGTTTTCACATTCCAAACTCACAACTTCTGCCCAACCCTGAAAAGGCAACCAGGGATCACAAACCAATCAGACTTAGGGCAGACCAATTCTCATGGGGCTGCCATTTGAAAGGAAACACTTTGAAGTTTGTGGAAATGTGAAAGGAATGTAGGAGAATATAACACATTAGATCTGGTAAAAGGTCATTTTAACCAGATTTGTACCATCATCTTTGAAATGCAAGAGAAAGGCCATAATGTATTATTCCAGACCAGGTGAAATTTAGATTTTGGCCTCTAGATGGGAGCAGTGTATGTGCAAAGTTTCCAAATGATCCAATGAACCATTGCATTTCTGTTCAAAATGTTGTATCAAGACTGCCCAAATGTGCCTAATTTGTTTATTAATACATGTTTATGTTCTAACTGTGCACTCTCTCTCGTGGCAGTTAGCCTAGTGATTAGAGCATTGGTCTAGTAACCGAAAGGTTGCAAGATCGAATCCCTGAGCCGACAAGGTAAATATCTGTTGTTCTGCCCCTGAACAAGGCAGTTAACCCACTGTTCCTAGGCCGTCATTGAAAATAAGAATTTGTTCTTAACTGACTTGCCTAGTTAAATAAAAGTTTAAAAAACAAACAATAGCATTCTTTCACTGTAATATCTATTGTAAATTGGACCGTGCAATAAGATTAACAAGAATTTAAGCTTTCTGCCAATATCAGATATGTCTATGTCCTGGGAAATGTTCTTGTTACTTACAACCTAATGCTAATCGCATTACGTTAGCTCAGCCATCCCGCAGGGGACCCACCAATCCTGAAGAAGATTTATTAAAGCTCTAAAAAAAGCCTGTAAAGTTTGTAATTTCCACATTAAAATGTCAGACCTGCTTTGCCCTAACGAAGAATGCGTCAACCCCTACAAAATAAAATGATATTCATTATATTCCACATATTCATTCACATTTCCTGTTGCTGCAGAAATATCTTCCTGCTGTAGCAAATTGGCTCAAATTAAGATCCTACATCTGTACCAGGACATCTCACCAGGACAACCTTCTCTTTCACCTGTAACGCCATTCATCAAAAGCAGGTGGTTTGTTTAAAAGGTGTAAGGTAGATACAACCTCTCCCTTTAACCTTCATGGAGCCTTCCAATGTCTTCACATCAAAATATTTTCAATTGATACGGCTGAGAAGAAAGTCTAAAATTCCTCTCTAAAGTCTGTATTTCTATGTTTCCTCATAGTTTAGGGAACCCCACTCCCCCCCACACCCCCACCCCCACCAAGAATAGGGGACTTTGGAAGGTTGTCTGAGAACGGTGCCAGATGCCCACCACATTGGATCCCACGGTAGTGTCTCTCATTAACGGACACATCGCTCCATGAGCCCAGTATGCGCTAGCTGCTTAGTGACAGTTAGCCTGTGGCTAGTTTAGGTATTAGATTACAGCGCACCTGTTTTGTATTTACTTCCTGGCTCATTCTATTACATCCTCCACGATCACGCCCAGGTCATTCGATTAGGGAGCCCCTGGACAGTGTCATTAGTTGCAGTGGCTGGAAGGTATAGGAGAAGAGGTACATACTGGACTCTTAATGAACAAGGTCCATGTTTAACAAGCATGCCAAACAGAACTCTTTCCAATGTCTCTATGTGAGGGGTTCATTGTATACGGCCAGATAGATGCTCTTTTCGGGGCTGGTGGGTGTCTTTATATCTGTCTCGTCACCATCTAGCATCAATACAACACGACCAAGCGTTGTATCAAGGCATGTCAGTAGGCTGGAACACAGGTTGGTTTAGCGTCTTTTCTACGCAGCCTTGTCTCAGCCAGGGTGAGGAACCAGAAGCCTTTGTCAATAGTCTACCTCCCTCTGCACTAACCGTACTGTGTGAATGAAATGAGTCACCAATCAGCCATATTCAGAGACTGAGACGACCACAACGCGCCGTCTCTGTAGCCTGTCTAGTGGGAGCCTCACTGGAGGAGGCGGCAGCTCATTGGATCACCTGCTTACTGAATGCAAATGTACTGAATGAGACCAAGATAATTATCAACGAGAGGAGAGAGAGAATGGAGAGATAGAGGAGAGAAAGGAGAGTGAGAGCCGTGAAAGGTGAGAGGTTTAAGAGGCTAAGTGCCGAGAGGCAGGTGAATAATTTTTTTCTGAGACGTCCTAATTTTGTCTTAATGGACTTCATGGTCATTAAGGAAGCAGTCAGAAGGAGAAAAGTCTATCCATCAGCAGTTTGTACTCTCACTCACAATAGTTAACTACTCCCTGGTTCACCTCTGATGGGGAAAACAGGAAATGACCTACTTTAAATTAAGACAAATCACAAATCAATCTTCGCTGGTCAGGCATGCAGCAGTCAAGATGTCCTTGATAAGCTTGTGGGAAACATGCCAATCTAAATTTGAAGTAAATGACATTTAAATGAGAAATTGTGCGTAGAGTGAAATATATAGGCCATGTTGTTATTTTATGTCTTAGATGTAGCTAGGCATATACTTGAAGGTCCTCTAGGAAAATCATACTTGTATGTAAATATGTAAATATTCTCCGTTTGTTGTCAGGGTCGGTTGCATCTTTGCAGAAATTCAGATTCCGTACTGTATAACTTTTCTGATAGTATTGCTGATAACTGAACCTTGGCACGGCATGTTTTTTAGTTTGGCAGGTGTTGTTTTCTTTACCAACGCAGGTTACACATGTACATCTGCTTATCAGTGCACAGATACTGTAGGTTGCTTTATCCATGTTTAAAATAACCAGGTGCAGATGTACACAGTAAACCTGAAGTATTCATCTATGCATACATGTGTGTTGGTGCCTCCGTGTCTACATACATGTGTGTTGGTACCTCCGTGTCTACATACATGTGTGTTGGTACCTCCGTGTCTACATACATGTGTGTTGGTACCTCCGTGTCTACATACATGTGTGTTGGTACCTCCGTGTCTACATACATGTGTGTTGGTACCTCCGTGTCTACATACATGTGTGTTGGTACCTCCGTGTCTACATACATGTGTGTTGGTGCCTCCGTGTCTACATACATGTGTGTTGGTACCTCCGTGTCTACATACATGTGTGTTGGTACCTCCGTGTCTACATACATGTGTGTTGGTGCCTCCGTGTCTACATACATGTGTGTTGGTACCTCCGTGTCTACATACATGTGTGTTGGTCTACATACATGTGTGTTGTTACCTCCGTGTCTACATACATGTGTGTTGGTACCTCCGTGTCTACATACATGTGTGTTGGTACCTCCGTGTCTACATACATGTGTGTTGGTACCTCCGTGTCTCCTCCGTGTCTACATACATGTGTGTTGGTACCTCCGTGTCTACATACATGTGTGTTGGTACCTCCGTGTCTACATACATGTGTGTTGGTACCTCCGTGTCTACATACATGTGTGTTGGTACCTCCGTGTCTACATACATGTGTGTTGGTACCTCCGTGTCTACATACATGTGTGTTGGTACCGTGTCTACATACATGTGTGTTGGTACCTCCGTGTCTACATACATGTGTGTTGGTACCTCCGTGTCTACATACATGTGTGTTGGTACCTCCGTGTCTACATACATGTGTGTTGGTACATGTCTACATACATGTGTGTTGGTACCTCCGTGTCTACATACATGTGTGTTGGTACCTCCGTGTCTACATACATGTGTGTTGGTACCTCCGTGTCTACATACATGTGTGTTGGTACCTCCGTGTCTACATACATGTGTGTTGGTACCTCCGTGTCTACCATGTGTCTACATACATGTGTGTGTGGTGTTGGTACTACATCTGTGTTGGTACCATACATGTGTGTACATGTCTACATACATGTGTGTTGGTACCTCCGTGTGTACATACATGTGTGTTGGTATCTCCGTGTCTACATACATGTGTGTTGGTACCTCCGTGTCTACATACATGTGTGTTGGTACCTCCGTGTCTACATACATGTGTGTTGGTACCTCCGTGGTACATACATGTGTGTTGGTACCTCCGTGTCTACATACATGTGTGTTGGTACCTCCGTGTCTACATACATGTGTGTTGGTACCTCCGTGTCTACATACATGTGTGTTGGTACCTCCGTGTCTACATACATGTGTGTTGGTACCTCCGTGTCTACATACATGTGTGTTGGTACCTCCGTGTCTACATACATGTGTGTTGGTACCTCCGTGTCTACATACATGTGTGTTGGTACCTCCGTGTATACATACATGTGTGTTGGTACCTCCGTGTCTACATACATGTGTGTTGGTACCTCCGTGTATACATACATGTGTGTTGGTGCACATACATGTGTGTTGGTACCTCCGTGTCTACATACATGTGTGTTGGTATCTCCGTGTCTACATACATGTGTGTTGGTACCTCCGTGTCTACATACATGTGTGTTGGTACCTCCGTGTCTACATACATGTGTGTTGGTACCTCCGTGTCTACATACATGTGTGTTGGTACCTCCGTGTCTACATACATGTGTGTTGGTACTCCGTGTCTACATACATGTGTGTTGGTACCTCCGTGTCTACATACATGTGTGTTGGTACCTCCGTGTATACATACATGTGTGTTGGTACCTCCGTGTGTACATACATGTGTGTTGGTACCTCCGTGTATACATACATGTGTGTTGGTACCTCCGTGTCTACATACATGTGTGTTGGTACCTCCGTGTCTACATACATGTGTGTTGGTACCTCCGTGTCTACATACATGTGTGTTGGTACCTCCGTGTCTACATACATGTGTGTTGGTACCTCCGTGTCTACATACATGTGTGTTGGTACCTCCGTGTCTACATACATGTGTGTTGGTTCCGTGTCTACATACATGTGTGTTGGTACCTCCGTGTCTACATACATGTGTGTTGTTGGTACCTCCGTGTCTACATACATGTGTGTTGGTACCTCCGTGTCTACATACATGTGTGTTGGTACCTCCGTGTCTACATACATGTGTGTTGTTGGTGTGTTGGTACCTCCGTGTCTACATACATGTGTGTTGGTACCTCCGTGTCTCCGTGTCTACATACATGTGTGTTGGTACCTCCGTGTCTACATACATGTGTGTTGGTACCTCCGTGTCTACATACATGTGTGTTGGTACTCCGTGTGTACATACATGTGTTGGTACCTCCGTGTATACATACATGTGTGTTGGTACCTCCGTGTCTACATACATGTGTGTTGGTACCTCCGTGTCTACATACATGTGTGTTGGTACCTCCGTGTCTACATACATGTGTGTTGGTGTCTACATACATGTGTGTTGGTATCTCCGTGTCTACATACATGTGTGTTGGTACCTCCGTGTCTACATACATGTGTGTTGGTACCTCCGTGTCTACATACATGTGAGTGATCAACACTGTCATTTAAACAGGTTTACTCTTTACACTATTCCAAAACCAAACTGCATAGGATACTTCCTGATACATCCCCTATGTGTGATAAATGTCAGGCTGTGCAGGGTACACTACTCCACTGCTTTGCCCTATGCTCTAGCCTGCATGGTTATTGGTGTGGAATTTTTGGGATCCTCTCTGAAGTTTTGGAGACTTCAATAGATCCAGACCCGCTTCTGATAATCCTGGGAGTATCTGAGTCCCTAAACGGATTAAACAACTCATCTCTTACGGTCTAATTTCGGCAACAAAAAAATCTTGTTGTTTTGGAAAAGGAGGGAAGCGCCCTCTACCAAATTATGGCTCAGTGAATTGGCAAACACTGTACACTTAGAAAGAATTAGACATATTCTGAACAATAAATTATCAACATTTGATCAAATCTGGCAGCTTTTCCTCTCCTACTTGGACGAGTCGGCGCTGTGAATTTGTACTTATTAACGCACTCTCAATTGTAATATTTTAATCTACCTTTGGGCAGCGTGTGCTGGCCCTGCCACCCGAGCAGTTGGGGGGGGGACGACAACTCACATCTACCCTTTTTCTTTCTACATGTCCTTGTTTTGTATGTCGTGTTTTGTATTATTAGTTTTGCACCCAGAACTCTGGGTCTTGTTGTTCCTGAATGCTCTTTTATGTTTAGATAAGAATTGTATACCTGTCTTATTATATACCATTATTGTGTGTGTTTAATCAAAAATATTTGAAACACAAAAACAGGTTTACTCTTACATTAGCTTCCACACTGACATTTTATTTTTTAATAACCCTTATTTTAGCTGTTAAGTTGACTGAGAACAACACATTCTCATTTACAGCAACAACCTGGGGAATAGTTCTAGGGGAGAATGGATGAGCCAATTGGAAGCTGGGGATGATTAGGTGGCCATGGTATGAGGGTACGATTACGAATTTAGCCAGGACACCCCTACTCTTACGAGAAGTGCCGTGGGATCTTTAGTGACCACAGAGAGTCAGGACACCCATTTAACATCCCATCTGAAAGACAGCACCCTACACAGGGCAGTGTCCCCAATCACTGCCCGAGGCACTGGCCCTCCAACACCCCTTTCAGCAGCATCTGGTCTCCCATCCAGAAGTTTGGACACACCTCCTCACTCCAGGGTTTTTCTTTCTTTTTATATTTTCTACATAGTTCATAGTTTTGATGTCTTCACTGTTATTCTACAATGTAGAAAATGGTAAAAAAATATATATAAAAAAATAATGAAAACCTTGAATGAGTAGTAGGTGTGTCCAATCATTTGACTGGTACTGTACATCACACCTGGGTCCAAGCTAAGACCACTCTGTCACTCACCTCTCTCTCTGGTCCTCAGCCTACTGGCAACATACTGTATACCAAAACAACAACATGGCCTGAGGGGTGAAACAGAGAAATACAATACAATGAAATTCTGATAATAGGACACGAAAGCATTTTGCCAGTAAATGCAATTATTGTCCCTGGAAGCTTGCGGAGGCCCTAGAGACACTGATAACAGGTGTGATGATTGGAGGGAGGGAGCGAGGGGGCGATGGCCTTCCCCACGTAATGACAATAATAATAACAATAACAATGGCCAACTGTGGTTGGAGGAAGCTCATTGTCAGTGTTCCTAGCTACCTAGCGGCGTTTCCTGTGGATTATTGTTCTTTTTAGACGGTGTAATGGAAGGTTAATTGTGGTCCCTGTGCGCACGCCTCTCTCTCTCTCTCTCCACCTCCCTCTCTCTCTCCACCTCCCTCCTCCCTCTCTCCACCTCTCTCTCTCTCAATTCACCTCCCTCTCTCTCTCTCTCTCTCTCTCTCTCTCTCTCTCTCTCTCTCTCTCTCTCTCTCTCTCTCTCTCTCTCCCTCCTCCTCCCTCCCCTCCCTCTCTCTCTCTCTCTCTCTCTCTCACACACACACCCAGGTGGGTGGAGGAGAGAGGCATAATGATGGGAGGAAGAGGGATGAAAGGTGGGAAGGTAGTGAGATATAAGGAAAACTCTTTCATGTATGGATCATAATCCTTCCTTTTGCCCTTGTCGTCTCCTCTCACCTGGTTGGTTATATTTCCTCCTCCTCCTTCTTCTCTCTCCTCCTCATTCCTCTACCTCCTCTTCCTCCTCCTCCTCATTCTTTTCCCATATGCTTACCTCTCTTGTTCACCTTTTGTTCTTCTCACTTTCCTTCTCTCCCTCCCTCCTTCACTCTCTATTTCCCTCCTGTCTCTCTATTTCTGTTGGTAATTAGTTAGACAGAGGTCCTTCAGGCTTCTGGACAAACCACTTCACATCACAGAGGGAGAGATGCTGTGACCTGCAGTGCAGACACACACACAGCCAAGGAGTGTGTGTGTGTGTGTGTGTGTGTGTGTGTGTGTGTGTGTGTGTGTGTGTGTGTGTGTGTGTGTGTGTGTGTGTGTGTGTGTGTGTGTGTGTGTGTGTGTGTGTGTGTGTGTGTGTGTGTGTGTGTGTGTGTGTGTGTTTGTTTTGTGTGCGTCCGTCTCATTTGCTCCTGGGTGGAGACAAACAAAGCAGAAGCGTGTTGATGCTAATGAGGATGACAGGGATGAGGTCAGATGTGGTGGAGGTCACGCTGACAGAATGCTCTGGTCGCAGCTCTCTCTCTCTCTCACACGCACACGCACACACACACACACACACACACACACACACACACACACACACACACTGTCTCTCTTTCTGTCACATAAACACACACTTTACTGCATTATGTTGGCCCCTCCACCCTCCTCTCCTAGACGTCAGTATCCAGTCTGGCCATTGATTGCCTCTGTGTGTTATTAGAAGTGAAAGATGTGCAGAGCTGCAGAGTCCCTTTTAAAGCCTGGCTGAACTCATCGGGTCTGATTTGGGATTATAGAGACAGTGATGTAAGGGAAAGAGTATGTCTGTCTCTCTCTCTTTCTGTCTCTCTTTCTGTCTCTCTCTCTGTCTCTTTCTGTCTCTCTTTCTCCGTCTCTTTCTGTCTCTCTCTCTCTTTCTGTCTCTCTTTCTCTTTCTGTCTCTCTCTCTCTTTCTGTCTCTCTCTCTCTTTCTGTCTCTCTTTCTCTTTCTGTCTCTCTCTCTCTTTCTGTCTCTCTTTCTCTTTCTGTCTGTCCTTCTCTCTGTTTCTATTTCTGTCTGGTTCCACAGTCATTCTTATTGTTCTACAGTCAGTCTTATTGTTCTACAGTCATTCTTATTGTTCCACAGTCAGTCTTATTGTTCTACAGTCAGTCTTATTGTTCCACAGTCAGTCTTATTGTTCCACAGTCAGTCTTATTGTTCCACAGTCATTGTTATTGTTCCACAGTCATTCTTATTGTTCCACAGTCATTCTTATTGTTCTACAGTCAGTCTTATTGTTCTACAGTCATTCTTATTGTTCCACAGTCAGTCTTATTGTTCTACAGTCAGTCTTATTGTTCCACAGTCAGTCTTATTGTTCCACAGTGAGTCTTATTGTTCTACAGTCAGTCTTATTGTTCCACGGGCATTCTTATTGTTCTACAGTCATTCTTATTGTTCTACAGTCAGTCTTATTGTTCCACAGTCAGTCTTATTGTTCCACAGTGAGTCTTATTGTTCTACAGTCAGTCTTATTGTTCCACGGGCATTCTTATTGTTCTACAGTCATTCTTATTGTTCTACAGTCAGTCTTATTGTTCTACAGTCAGTCTTATTGTTCTACAGTCAGTCTTATTGTTCCACGGGCATTCTTATTGTTCTACAGTCAGTCTTATTGTTCTACAGTCAGTCTTATTGTTCTACAGTCAGTCTTATTGTTCCACAGTCAGTCTTATTGTTCCACAGTGAGTCTTATTGTTCTACAGTCAGTCTTATTGTTCCACAGTCATTCTTATTGTTCTACAGTCAGTCTTATTGTTCCACAGTCATTCTTATTGTTCCACAGTCAGTCTTATTGTTCTACAGTCATTCTTATTGTTCCACAGTCATTCTTATTGTTCCACAGTCATTCTTATTGTTCCACAGTCAGTCTTATTGTTCTACAGTGAGTCTTATTGTTCTACAGTCAGTCTTATTGTTCCACAGTCATTCTTATTGTTCTACAGTCAGTCTTATTGTTCCACAGTCATTCTTATTGTTCCACAGTCAGTCTTATTGTTCTACAGTCATTCTTATTGTTCCACAGTCATTCTTATTGTTCCACAGTCATTCTTATTGTTCCACAGTCAGTCTTATTGTTCTACAGTCATTCTTATTGTTCTACAGTCAGTCTTATTGTTCCACAGTCAGTCTTATTGTTCCACAGTCAGTCGTATTGTTCCACAGTCATTCTTATTGTTCCACAGTCAGTCTTATTGTTCCACAGTCAGTCTTATTGTTCCACAGTCATTCTTAATGTTCTACAGTCAGTCTTATTGTTCCACAGTCATTCTTATTGTTCCACAGTCAGTCTTATTGTTCTACAGTCATTCTTAATGTTCTACAGTCAGTCTTATTGTTCCACAGTCATTCTTATTGTTCCACAGTCAGTCTTATTGTTCTACAGTCATTCTTAATGTTCCACAGTCAGTCTTATTGTTCCACTGTCAGTCTTATTGTTCCACAGTCAGTCTTATTGTTCCACAGTCAGTCTTATTGTTCTACAGTCATTCTTATTGTTCCACAGTCAGTCTTATTGTTCTACAGTCATTCTTATTGTTCCACAGTCAGTCTTATTGTTCCACAGTCAGTCTTATTGTTCCACAGTCATTCTTATTGTTCCACAGTCAGTCTTTTACTCCCACTACTGTCTTAGTTCATTTTAGCATGCAGACCATCAGACTGTCTTAGTTCATTTTAGCATGCAGACTATCAGACTGTCTTAGTTCATTTTAGCATGCAGACCATCAGACTGTCTTAGTTCATTTTAGCATGCAGACTATCAGACTGTCTTAGTTCATTTTAGCATGCAGACTATCAGACTGTCTTAGTTCATTTTAGCATGCAGACCATCAGACTGTCTTAGTTCATTTTAGCATGCAGACTATCAGACTGTCTTAGTTCATTTTAGCATGCAGACCATCAGACTGTCTTAGTTCATTTTAGCATGCAGACTATCAGACTGTCTTAGTTCATTTTAGCATACAGACCATCAGACTGTCTTAGTTCATTTTAGCATGCAGACTATCAGACTGTCTTAGTTCATTTTAGCATGCAGACCATCAGACTGTCTTAGTTCATTTTAGCATGCAGACTATCAGACTGTCTTAGTTCATTTTAGCATGCAGACTATCAGACTGTCTTAGTTCATTTTAGCATGCAGACTATCAGACTGTCTTAGTTCATTTTAGCATGCAGACTATCAGACTGTCTTAGTTCATTTTAGCATGCAGACCATCAGACAGTGTTTGTCAGTTCTGTTCTGAAAGTATATCTTCTGTAGGTTGTCATGGCCTTGTCCTCATCATCCACGTATGCAGTAGGTTACATGTCCTCAGATATCCTCTGATTCAATTGAGTCCATCCGTTGCTCAAGGACAGTGCAAATACACTTTAAAATGTTACCTTTTTCACCATCGCTTTTCTCTAGCTGAGATGTATTCCTTCCATCGCTGACTGTACAGTTCATACTGGGAGTGGCCAAGGCCGTGTGTGTGTGTGTGTGTGTGTGTGTGTGTGTGTGTGTGTGTGTGTGTGTGTGTGTGTGTGTGTGTGTGTGTGTGTGTGTGTGTGTGTGTGTGTGTGTGTGTGTGTGTGTGTGTGTGTGTGTGTGTGTGTGTGTGTGTGTGTGTGTCTGCGTGCGAACACACAGAGTAGTGAAGGACAAATGTACTTTGTCTGTTGAAGGTTGAAGTGTTTTAATGTGTTCCTGGAAGGGGAGGTCTGGTACTGCCTTTCACAACCAAATAAAGTTGATTTTATTGTCTGGACAAGGAAAGGAACCTTCAGGAAATAGATTGTCACAGTTTAATCCAACAATCTAACAGTGAGTCTAGTATGTTATTGTTGGCACAGTGCTCCAGTATGTGAATACCTTCCTAACTGATCTCGGATCAGTTCATGCCTATCATTGTCAGAACCCTATTCCCTTTCTAGTGCACTACTTTTGACCAGGCCATAGGACACAGGGAAGGTTGGTACTGCTCTTCAGTGTCCTCCGGTGGTTTAGGAGACTTGACAGTGACTGAACTCTGGTGAAGGTCTCTTCAAGGTCTCTCTCTCCATCCCCATCTCATTGCCCTGTCATAATCCTGCTACCTGTCAGAGAGAGAGGTTGACCTGGGCCTTGACAGTAAATCTCAGTAAGACAAAAATAATGGTGTTCCAAAAAAGGTCCAGTTGCCAGGACCACAAATTCAAATTCCATCTAGACAACGTTGCCCTAGAGCACACAAAAAACGATACATACCTTGGCCTAAACATCAGCCTTAAACGTACTGAGAGAAAAGGCAAATTCTACATACCAATTAGGATCTGTCTTAAAATACTTGAATCGGTTATAGAACCCATTGCCCTTTATTTTTGGGAGGTCTGGGGTCTGCTCACCAACCAAGATTTCCCAAACTGGGACAAACACCAAATTGAGACTCTGCATATCCACCGTGTACAACGTAAAACACCAAATAATGCATGCAGAGTAGAATTAGGCCGTTACACGCTAATGACCAAAATCCTGAAAATAGCTGTTAAATTCTACAACCACCTAAAAGGAAGCGATTCCCAAACATTCCATAACAAAGCCATCACCTACAGAGAGATCCTGGAGAAGAGTCCCCTAAGCAAGCTGGGCCAAGAGCTCTGTTCACAAACACACCCGACAGAGCCCCAGGACAGCAACACAATTAGAAGAAGAAAAAAAAATAATAATTACTTGACACATTGGATAGAATTAACAAAAGACAAGAGTTGACCCAAACTTAAGGAAAGCTTTGACTATGTACAGACTCAGTGAGCATAGCCTTGCTATTGAGAAAGGCCGCCGTAAGCAGACCTGACTCTCAAGAGAAGACAGGCTATGTGCACACTGCCCACAAAATGAGGTGGAAACTGAGCTGCACTTCCTAACCTGCTTCCTGCTTCCACTTCCTAGTATGACCATATTAGAGACACATATTTCCCTCAGATTACACAGACCCACAAAGAATTTGAAAACAAACCCAATTTTGATAAACTCCCATATCTACTGGGTGAAATACCACAGTGTGCCACCACAGCAGCAAGATGTGTGACCTGTTGCCACAAGAAAAGGTCAACCAGTGATGAACAAACACCATTGTTTATTTATTTTCCCTTTTGTACTTTAACTATTTGCACATCATTACAACACGGTATATAGACATCATTTGACATTTGAATGTCCTTATTCTTTTGGAATGTGTGTGAGTGTATTATTTACTGTTCTTATTGTTAATAATATTTACTTTTGTTTACCCATTTCACTTGCTTTGGCAATGTAAATATATGTTCCCTATGCCAATAAAGCCTTCAATTGAAATTGAATTGAGAGAAAGTTGGGAGCTGACATTAAGGGAAGGCGTACTGTCAGACTCAGCATTCTGCCTGTGTTAATGTGTCAGCAGCTTTACCACAGTGACCCTGGTCCAAACCAAGCCACAAATCCACACTGACCTATGTGCTGCATGCGTGGGTCCCTGCAACCCGCTGGTCTCAATCCTGATTCCTTTCTATTTCTATGTGCCATACTAGCCGGTAGAAATGCCCCTGTCAGCTGTGTATGTCACCGCAGGTAAAGTACCACCAAGGGTAAGGGAATATACACTCATCCCGGAGAGTAGGCCCAGTTGGTTCTAAGTGAACCCCAGGTAGAGTGCTTTGCCTCAGGCTAACGTTAAGGCTGTTCCTCCTGGTGCTGCGGCGAACCACCAGGTTTGATGGGGTCAG
This sequence comes from Oncorhynchus keta, assembly GCF_023373465.1. Lineage (NCBI taxonomy): Eukaryota > Metazoa > Chordata > Actinopteri > Salmoniformes > Salmonidae > Oncorhynchus > Oncorhynchus keta. The sequence continues at coordinate 314,239 of NW_026286090.1, read as the reverse complement.
GACTCTATCCTTGACAGAGCCTGGAATCCCAACTGAATATCACTCTTTTTCACTAAGTGAAACTGAACGATATTCAATGTGGCTTCCAGGCTAGAGTTGAAGACCACGTTCCGTCATCTTATCTCTACGGCCGGTTTGAAGAGCATCACCACCCCTGAGAGTTGTGTTGCTCGTGTTGTGACTCAGGGAAACAGAGTCCATTTCACGGTTGTTTGTCTCCGTCTGCACTCAGGGTACATCGGTGTTGTGAAATTAACTGGCTGAGAATGATGTGTCTGTTTCTATCATTTCCTTTGTAGTTGACATCTGCAGTGAGCCTGGCATTGGCTGTGTGTATCAACAGATTTTTGTATTTATTTTAATTTTAATTTAACCTTTATTTTTTATTTTTTTAAATCTCATTGAGATAACATCTCTTTTCTAAGAGAGACCTGGTCCAATAGCAGCAGGGGGAACAACGTTTCAGACAAAACAACTTACATACACTAACACAACATTAAACAACACTATAAACACACATACAGTACAATCATTACATATTACGTTAAAAAACATGAAAGCCTTGACTATTTTCTATCCAATGAGAGGAATAGTGAATCAGCATTAACACGATAAACCTTATAGATTCATCTCTCCCTCTCTCTCTATAGGCTACCGTCTCTGAGCAGTTCTGCAACTCTTTACTTTGCAACACTATCCAGCACGAGGACACTCAGACCTGGGCCCTGTTCATTTGGCACAGAATGGAAGAAAACAGTCCAACTGAGTGAAAGGGGAAGGTATTATCTGACCTTGTCCGATAATAAATGCTCATTTTCATTTTTCATTTTAAAAACGTTTTCTGACAGTGTACCCTAAGACACATGACCCTTGAGGGGGAGTTATAGCTTAATGTGTGTCCTATGCTAACTTAATGTATGTCCTATGCTAACTTAATGTGTGTCCTATGCTACCTTACTCTATGTCCTATGCTAACTTAATGTGTTTCCTATGCTAACTTAATGTATGTCCTATGCTAACTTAATGTGTGTCCTATGCTAACTTTGTATGTCCTATGCTAACTTAATGTGTGTCCTGTTCTGCCTTACTATTATTCAACCATGCTGGGTCTTTATGTGTGTCCTATGCTAACTTAATGTCCATGTCCTATGCTACTCTAATTCTCTTACTTTCTCTCTCTATGTCCTATGCTAACTTAATGTGGCTCCTTGCTGTCCCCATTCCATCTGACTGCTGCTGCTAGTTTCACTGTTCTGCCTTAATGTGCTGGTCATTTATGTCCTGTATGCTAACAGCCAATGTATGTCCTATGCTTCCTTAATGTTTGTCCTATGCTTTGGCTTTGTGTGTCCTATGCCAACTTAATGTATGTCCTATGCTGTTTGGGGTTTTACTGGGTATGTCCTATGCTAACTTAATGTGTTTCCTATGCTAACTTAATGTATGTCCTATGCTAGTTTAATGTGTGTCCTTTGCTAACTTAATGTGTGTCATATGCTAACTTAATGTGTGTCCTATGCTAACTTAATGTATGTCCTATGCTAACTTAATGTGTGTCCTTTGCTAACTTAATGTGTGTCCTATGCTAACTTTATGTGTGTCCTATGCTACCTTACTGTATGTCCTATGCTAACTTACTGTGTGTCCTATGCTAACTTAATGTGGGTCCTATGCTAACTTTGTGTGTCCTATGCTACCTTACTGTATGTCCTATGCTAACTTAATGTGTGTCCTATGCTACCTTACTCTATGTCCTATGCTAACTTAATGTGTTTCCTATGCTAACTTAATGTGTGTCCTATGCCAACCTACTGTATGTCCTATGCTAACTTAATGTATGTCCTATGCTAATTTAATGTGTGTCCTATGCTAACTTAATGTGTGTCCTATGCTAACTTAATGTGTGTCCTATGCTACCTTACTCTATGTCCTATGCTAACTTAATGTGTTTCCTATGCTAACTTAATGTATGTCCTATGCTAACTTAATGTATGTCCTATGCTAACTTAATGTGTGTCCTATGCTAACTTTGTGTGTCCTATGCTAACTTAATGTATGTCCTATGCTACCTTACTCTATGTCCTATGCTAACTTAATGTGTTTCCTATGCTAACTTAATGTATGTCCTATGCTAATTTAATGTGTGTCCTTTGCTAACTTAATGTGTGTCATATGCTAACTTAATGTGTGTCCTATGCTAACTTAATGTATGTCCTATGCTAACTTAATGTGTGTCCTTTGCTAACTTAATGTGTGTCCTATGCTAACTTTATGTGTGTCCTATGCTACCTTACTGTATGTACTATGCTAACTTACTGTGTGTCCTATGCTAACTTAATGTGTGTCCTTTGCTAACTTAATGTGTGTCATATGCTAACTTAATGTGTGTCCTATGCTAACCTTAATGTATGTCCTATGCTAACTTAATGTGTCCTATGCTAACTTAATGTCCTATGCTAACTTAATGTCCTATGCTAACTTAATGTGTGTCCTATGCTACCTACTGTGTGTCCTATGCTAACTTAATGTATGTCCTATGCTAACTTAATGTGTGTCCTATGCTAACTTAATGTGTGTCCTTTGCTAACTTAATGTGTCCTATGCTAACCTATGCTAACTTAATGTGTGTCCTATGCTAACTTAATGTGGGTCCTATGCTGTGTCCTATGCTACCTTACTGTATGTCCTATGCTAACTTACTGTGTGTGTCCTATGCTAACTTAATGTGTGTCCTATGCTCCTATGCTAACTTTGTGTGTCCTATGCTACCCTATGTGTGTCCTATGCTACTGTAACTGTCCTATGCTAACTTACTGTGTGTCCTATGCTAACTGTAATGCTAACTGTGTCCTATGCTAACTTAATGTGTGTCCTATGCTAACTTTATGTGTGTCCTATGCTACCTTACTGTATGTCCTATGCTAATGTGTGTCCTAAACTTAATGTGTGTCCTATGCTAACTTAATGTGTGTCCTATGCTACCTTACTGTATGTCCTATGCTAACTTAATGTGTGTCCTATGCTAACTTAATGTGTGTCCTATGCTAACTGTTGTGTGTGTCCTATGCTAACTGTAATGTAACTTAATGTGTGTCCTATGCTAACTTAATGTGTGTCCTATGCTAACTTACTGTGTGTCCTACTAACTTAATGTGTCCTATCCTATGTGTGTCCTATGCTAACTTAATGTGTGTCCTATGCTACCTTACTGTATGTCCTATGCTAACTTAATGTGTGTCCTATGCTACCTTACTGTATGTCCTATGCTAACTTAATGTGTGTCCTATGCTACCTTACTGTATGTCCTATGCTAACTTACTGTGTGTCCTATGCTACCTTACTGTATGTCCTATGCTAACTTAATGTGTGTCCTATGCTAACTTAATGTGTGTCCTATGCTATCTTACTGTATGTCCTATGCTAACTTAATGTGTGTCCTATGCTAACTTACTGTGTGTCCTATGCTAACTTAATGTGTGTCCTATGCTACTACCTTACTGTATGTCCTATGCTAACTTAATGTGTGTCCTATGCTAACTTAATGTATGTCCTAGCTAACTTAATGTGTGTCCTATGCTAAGGTCCTATGCTAACTTACTGTGTGTCCTATGCTACCTTACTGTATGTCCTATGCTAACTTAATGTGTGTCCTATGCTATCTTACTGTATGTCCTATGCTAACTTAATGTGTGTCCTATGCTATCTTACTGTATGTCCTATGCTAACTTAATGTGTGTCATATGCTAGTGTTCATGGTGTTGTGGAATATGACTCTTGCATCACCCACCTTGGAAGGAAGGCAACACGGGGGATTGGTATTGTAATGAGCTACACCATTCTCCCTAGTGACTGACAGGGAGAGGGAGGAAGGGAGGGAAGAGAGATAGAGAGAGGGGGGGGTAGGAGAGAGAGGGGTAGGAAAGAAAGAGAGAGAGAGAGAGAGAGAGAGAGGAGAGAGAGAGAGAGAGAGAGAGAGAGAGAGAGAGAGAGAGAGAGAGAGAGAGAGAGAGAGAGAGAGAGAGAGAGGAAAGGGAGAGAGAGAGGGAGGGGGAGGAGAGAGAATGAAAACACAAAGCCTCTCCCAGTGCTGCAGCATCTGTGGCCTGTCAGAAACGCTTGACTCTTCCGGCACGTTCTCCACACCGCACCTCTGGTGAAAAAAGAGCGAGGTAGAAGATAGAACAAAAGAAGAACTCCGGTGCCATGTAAGATAAATGTCTGTTTCTCCAGCATCCGTGACCCACTTGAAACTAATCTCTGTGCACTGTCGAGGTAACACAGCGAAACCCATTTTCTAACCCAGCTCTTTCTCTCTTTCTTTTTCATTCATTCTCTCTCTTTCTTTCTTTCTTTCTCTTTCTTGCTTTCTTTCTTTCTTTTTCTTTCTTTTTCTCTCTCTCTCTCCCTCGCCCCTTCCCTCCCTCCCTATCATCATCTCCCACTGTCTTGCCACCACTCTGGATTCACATTTTTTTTAAATATCAAAATGCCATTGGGGTGAGAGCGAGAAAACGCCAGAGTGTGTTGGATCAGTAATCTGGGTGACTGAGAGTGGACACACACACACACACACACACACACACACACACACACACACACACACACACACACACACACACACACACACACACACACACACACACACACACACACACACACACACACACACACACACACACACACACACACACACACACACGCACACACACACAAACACACACAGCAGGGTGATGTTGTGAGGCATGGCGGAGTAGCCAGTGATGCATTGTGGGAATCATAGAACAGTGTTGCTCTCTACTGGAGATCAATGGAACTGCTTATATCCGATGCCTTTACCCCTTACAGTTCAGAGAGACACATAAGTCCAACACACACTACACATACCAGTCCAATACATCGACTAAAAAAGCAGCAGGCCTGGTGTTGCCAGCACCGTCTCCAACGAGTCATTGGAACCACATGCTTAGAGATTCCTCTCACTTTTAAATGACTTCCTCCTCTAAATGGTGAGGGGATGTTCATTGTATCCAGGTTCTAAGTTGTTTCTGTCTTTGTCCTGAAGGGTTTTGCAACGATGCAACAATGTTCCTTTTCGGACAGCTCTTAGATACAGTGATGACCATTGAGACAGATGAAGGCCTATACATCCTCAACCCATCTTGGAGGAGGAGGAAGAGCAGGAAGAAGAGGAGGAGGAGCAGGAAGAAGAGGAGGAGTGAAAACGAATAAAGAACAAGTAGAATCTGAGAAAGGAAAGTACTTGCCGGAGGAGGTGAGTGACATGACATCAAACTCCTGGTGCCACTCAATATTTACTGTAGCTGTCGGTTACAAGTCGCCTCAGTTGTCAAGGCAACATTTTAAATATTTATCATCCTCTCATGCCTGATGTATGGTACAGGTGTTGAACCTCATTATTACCTCATAACTTTGGTGGCTAACACTGGCCTGCAGTTAATTTACATTTGTTTTGGTTTTTTGCAAGATCAGAGCCTGATTCATAATGCCTGTTTCAGATTATGATTGCTGATCTAGGATAGGTTGCCCTTTTAGAGAATAATGAATAAAAAGTGTATGGACTGGTTAGACCTGATCTAAGATCAGAGCTCCTACTGCCCTAAGGCACTTTAGCAATTAAGTGCAGAAGTGTTGTCTGTCTGTTTACTGTGTTTCAGACAGTTGGAGTCAGTCTGGATACTGTGTTTCAGACAGTTGGAGTCAGTCTGGATACTGTGTTTCAGACAGTTGGAGTCAGTCTGGATACTGTGTTTCAGACAGTTGGAGTCATTCTGTTTACTGTGTTTCAGACAGTTGGAGTCAGTCTGGATACTGTGTTTCAGACAGTTGGAGTCAGTCTGGATACTGTGTTTCAGACAGTTGGAGTCAGTCTGGATACTGTGTTTCAGACAGTTGGAGTCAGTCTGGATACTGTGTTTCAGACAGTTGGAGTCAGTCTGTATACTGTGTTTCAGACAGTTGGAGTCAGTCTGGATACTGTGTTTCAGACAGTTGGAGTCATTCTGTATACTGTGTTTCAGACAGTTGGAGTCAGTCTGGATACTGTGTTTCAGACAGTTGGAGTCAGTCTGGATACTGTGTTTCAGACAATTGGAGTCAGTCTGGATATTGTGTTCCAGACAGTTGGAGTCAGTCTGGATATTGTGTTTCAGACAGTTGGAGTCAGTCTGAATACTGTGTTTCAGACAGTTGGAGTCATTCTGTTTACTGTGTTTCAGACAGTTGGAGTCCATCTGGATACTGTGTTTCAGACAGTTGAGGTCAGTCTGGTTACTGTGTTTCAATCTGTTCACACACACACACACACACACATCCCCCAACCCATATACATCCCCCACTCCACCCCTAACACATCCCCCACCCAAATCCAGACACATCCAACCTGCCCAACCCAACACATCCCCCATTCAACCTGCCCCAACACCACACACATCCAACCTGCCCTAACCCACACATCCAACCTGTCCTAACCCACACATCCAACCTGCCCCAACACCACACACATCCAACCTGCCCTAACCCACACATCCAACCTGCCCCAACCCACACATCCAACCTGCCCTAACCCACACATCCAACCTGCCCTAACCCACACATCCAACCTGCCCTAACCCACACATCCAACCTGCCCTAACCCACACATCCAACCTGCCCTAACCCACACATCCAACCTGCCCTAACCCACACATCCAACCTGCCCTAACCCACACATCCAACCTGTCCTAACCCACACATCCAACCTGCCCTAACCCACACATCCAACCTGCCCTAACCCACACATCCAACCTGCCCTAACCCACACATCCAACCTGCCCCAACCCACACATCCAACCTGCCGTAACCCACACATCCAACCTGCCCCAACCCACACATCCAACCTGCCCTAACCCACACATCCAACCTGCCCTAACCCACACATCCAACCTGCCCTAACCCACACATCCAACCTGCCCCAACACCACACATCCAACCTGCCCTAACCCACACATCCAACCTGCCCTAACCCAGACATCCAACCTGCCCTAACCCACACATCCAACCTGCCCTAATCCACACATCCAACCTGCCCTAACCCACACATCCAACCTGCCCCAACACCACACACATCCAACCTGCCCTAACCCACACATCCAACCTGCCCTAACCCACACATCCAACCTGCCCTAACCCACACATCCAACCTGCCCTAACCCACACACCTCTCTCCCTCTCTCCTCTGTTAATATTTCCCCCACTCTCCCTCTATCTGTCTGCTCCCTGTCAAGACAGCATCAAGTATTCACTCTGATTCCTGTTCTGTCTACTCTAGTCTGACCTGTCACACCTTTACGTCTCAAATGGCACACTATTTCCTATTTAGTGCACTACTTTTGACCAGTCCAAAATAGTGCACTAAATAGGAATAGGATGCCATTTGGGATGCACACCCTGCCTGCTGTCTCTGCTTCCACTTCCTGGAAACCACTTTCCACCCCGCTGCTAAAACATTCCTAACACCCCTGCCTACTATAACTGGCTAGTTAATTAGGCGTAGGTGATGTGTCAAATGCCGTCTAACACTGTGTGGTGGTGACTCGTATTAGAGCGCATGCATAAATAAACTGTTCATCAAGTGGTGAGAGTGTAGCCAGTAGTGGGTTAGCACCAGCAGCAGGATAGCTATGGCTAACGCTAGCTAGCTAGAACAGGTGATTTTAGCATGTTAGCTAGCATACATGATGGCTGGTTAAAGAAAGGCCGTGTCTGGTGAAGGTGTAACGGAGGTGAGTAATCGTGACCCGAGACCTGAACACTTACTAATGCCTAGGCTTCGGTTCAGCAAGCTAACTAGAGCATTAGTGTGGCATGCAGGAGGCCCAAGTTCAAACACAGAGGCAAAAGAGCCATGACTTATGCGAGGCTCGAGGGTTTTACTGTACAAGTTAGGGCCTTTATTATACAGTTGAAGTCAGAAGTTTACATTCACCTTAGCCAAATACATTTAAACTCAGTTTTTCACAATTCCTGACATTTAACCCCAGTAAACATTCCCTGTCTTAGGTCAGTTTGGATCACCACTTTATTTTAAGAATGTGAAATGTCCAAATAATAGTAGAGAGAATAATTTATTTCAGCTTTTATTTCTTTCATCACATTCCCAGTGGGTCAGAAGTTTACATACACTCAATTAGTATGGTAGCATTGCCTTTAAATTGTTTAACTTGGGTCAAACGTTCCACAAGCTTCCCACAATAAGTTGGGTGAATTTTGGCCCATTCCTCCTGACAGAGCTGGTGTAACTGAGTCAGGTTTGTAGGCCTCCTTGCTCGCACATGCTTTTTCAGTTCTGCCCACAAATGTTCTATAGGCTTGAGGTCAGGGCTTTGTGATGGCCACTCCAATATCTTGACTTTGTTGTCCTTAAGCCATTTTGCCACAACTTTGGAAGTATGTTTGGGGTCATTGTCCATTTGGAAGACCCATTTAACTTCCTGACTGATGTCTTGAGATGTTGCTTCAATATATCCACATCATTTTTTTCCCTCATGATGCCATCTATTTTGTGAAGTGCATCAGTCCCTCCTGCAGCAAAGCACCCCCACAACATGATGCTGCCACCCCCGTGCTTCACGGTTGGGATGGTGTTCTTTGGCTTGCAAGCCTCCCCCTTTTTCCTCCAAACATAACAATGGTCATTATGGCCAAACAGTTCTATTTTTGTTTCATCAGACCAGAGGATATTTCTCCAGAAAGTACGATCTTTGTCCCCATGTGCAGTTGCAAACCGCAGTCTGGCTTTTTTATGGTGGTTTTGGAGCAGTGGCTTCTTCCTTGCTGAGCGTCCTTTCAGGTTATGTCGTATTAGGACTCATTTTACTGTGGATATAGATACTGTTTCCTCCAGCATCTTCACAAGGTCCTTTGCTGTTGGTCTGTGATTGATTGGCACATTTCGCACCAAAGTATGTTCATCTCTAGGAGACAGAACGCATCTCCTTCCTGAGCGGTATGACGGCTGCGTCCTGCGTGGTCCCATGGTGTTTATACTTGCGTACTATTTTTTTTGTACAGATGAACGTGGGACCTTCAGGCGTTTGGAAATGAAAAAACTTGTGGAATGAAGAAGAATGACCAAGACTTGTGGAATGAAGAAGAATGACCAAGACTTGTGGAAAGAAGAATGAACAAGACTTGTGGAGTTGTACTTTTTTTTCTTCTGTGGACTTGGCTGATTTCTTTTGATTTTCCCATGATGTCAATCAAAGAGGCACTGAGTTTGAAGGTAGGCCTTGAAATAGATCCACAGGTACACCTCCAATTGACTCAAATGATGTCAATTATCCTATCAGAAGCTTCTAAAGCCATGACATAATTTTCTGGAATTTTATGATGACTCCTTGCTGTCCCCAGTCCACCTGACTTTGCTGCTCCAAACTGTTCTGCATTATTCGACCATGCTGGTCATTTATGAACATTTGAACATCTTGTGTATGTTATAATCTCCACCCGGCACAGCCAGAAGAGGACTGACCCCATTGGTTCCTCTCTAAGGTTTTGGCCTTTCTAGGGAGTTTTTCCTAGCCACCGTGAACCTTAGGCTGGGTTTCTGTACAGCACTTTGAGATATCAGCTGATGTACGAAGGGCTATATAAATACATTTGATTTGATTTGATTTGATTTAAAGGCACAGTCAACTTAGTGTATGTAAACTTCTGACCCATTGAAATTGTGATACAGTGGATCATAAGTGAATTAATCTGTCTGTAAACAATTGTTGGAAAAATGACTTGTGTCATGCACAAAGTAGATGTACTAACCAACTTGCCAAACAAAGTATAGTTTGTTAACATGACATTTGTGGAGTGGTTGAAAAACAGGTTTTAATGACTCCAACCTAATTGTACGTAAACTTCTGACTCCAACTGTATATATATATATATATATGGCTGGGCTCGATGAGCGAATTCCACTTTCAAACTGTAATAACAAGTAGCTGATATCTTCGCCACGCTGCTATTTTTCTCAGGACCTTGTGAAAATGTTTCTGTCATGGTGACTCCCAGCTGAAGGTGGTATGAAGTGTACACTCTGAGTGATGGAGGATAAAACTGATCACAAAAACCCAGAAAGTATATTTTCCTCAATGGCTTTCTGCAAATAGACTTTTATATGAAACCACGTGTTCTGCTGAAATTGTAGTTGTCTCGTCTGTTTGGGACACGTTCAGAATTTTCTAGACCTGTTTTTTTATTGTTATTGTAATAAACCTCTTCAGAGTTTTTAATAACGTTCAGTCCTCGCCCTCCCTCAAAGTGGAAGACAAAAGGTAAAAGATCAGCGAGAATGAAATTGAAACCCACACTCACACACACACACACACACACACACACTCACACACACACACACACACACACACTCACACACACACACACACACACACACACACACACACACACACACACACACACACACACACACACACACACACACACACACACACACACACACACACACACACACACACACACACACAATACAAGTGAACTCACTCACACACACACACACACACACACACACACACACACACACACACACACACACACACACACACACACACACACACACACACACACACACACACACACACACACACACACACACACACACACACACACACACACACACACACACACACACACACACACACACACACACACACACACACACACACACACACACACACACACACACACACACACACACACACACACACACACACACACACACACATACACACACTCACACACACCTACGATTATAACCAAGGTCATCCAGTCGGAGCAGAATAAGAAGTGAACTCCTCCTCACTCACACACACACCTCACACACACCTCACACACACTCACACACACACACACCTCACACACTCACACCTCACACACACTCACACACACTCACACCTCACACACACTCCACACACACACTCACACCTCACACACACTCACACCTCACACACACTCACCTCACACACACTCACACTTCCCCACTCACCTCACACACTCCACTCCCCACACACACTCACACCTCACACACACTCACACCTCACACACACTCACACCTCACACACACTCACACCTCACACACACTCCACTCCTCAGCTCTACAGGCACCAATCACCTTCGACCCCCCCCCCTCCAAGTTCCATTAGGAACAGACAGTGTCTAGGCCTGCAACTGATTACTATAGCCGAGGTCCTTTGTGCAGTCACCCCACGTATTGGAGCCAAAATGTATTCTGTAAGAGGGCCAGTCACACAGGGCAGTCTGCCTTTCCCGCCTAAGAAAACAAATGTAAATTCTACATGGCCGTGCCGCGACTCTGATTCATAACATTTGTGGGATGAGGAGGATGGAATGAGAGAGAGAGACAGAGACGGAGAGAGAGAGATTGAATGGGGGGGTGGGGGTTAATTTGAGAAAGTTTAGTGAAGAAGATATTATGGATCTGTGGCATGTAGTCATGACGTGGATAATACCTTGCTTTACTAATCATGGTGATGATAATGATGATGATATCTGATCAGTCAGGGTTCTTGGTGATAATGGATTCTTCTTTTAAATCACTGGGTTGGATTCCAAAAGTGCCAGTGGGGTAAAGTACTTAAGTAAGAATACTTTAACGTACTACTTAAGTCGTTTTTTGGGGTATCTGTACTTTTATATACAACTTTTACTTCACAACATTCCTAAAGAAAATAATGTACTTTTTACTTCATACATTTTCGCTAAGACCCAAAAGTATCGTTACATTCTGAATGCTTAGCAGGACAGGGAAATGGTCCAATTCATGCTCTTATCAAGTGAGCATCCCTGGTCAAATGCTTCATTTGTAAAGGATGTCGAGTGTTGGAGTGTACCCCTGGCTATACATTTATTTGTAAAGGATGTTGAGTGTTGGAGTGTACCCCTGGCTATACATTTATTTGTAAAGGATGTTGAGTGTTGGAGTGTACCCCTGGCTATACATTTATTTGTAAAGGATGTTGAGTGTTGGAGTGTACCCCTGGCTATACATTTATTTGTAAAGGATGTTGAGTGTTGGAGTGTACCCCTGGCTATACATTTATTTGTAAAGGATGTTGAGTGTTGGAGTGTACCCCTGGCTATACATTTATTTGTAAAGGATGTTGAGTGTTGGAGTAAAGTGTTGACCCCTGGCTATACATTTATTTGTAAAGGATGTTGAGTGTTGGAGTGTACCCTGGCTATACATTTATTTGTAAAGGATGTTGAGTGTTGGAGTGTACCCTGGCTATACATTTATTTGTAAAGGATGTTGAGTGTTGGAGTGTACCCCTGGCTATACATTTATTTGTAAATGATGTTGAGTGTTGGAGTGTACCCCTGGCTATACATTTATTTGTAAAGGATGTTGAGTGTTGGAGTGTACCCCTGGCTATACATTTATTTGTAAAGGATGTTGAGTGTTTGAGTGTTGGAGTGTACCCTGGCTATACATTTATTTGTAAAGGATGTTGAGTGTTGGAGTGTACCCCTGGCTATACATTTATTTGTAAAGGATGTTGAGTTTTGGAGTGTACCCCTGGCTATACATTTATTTGTAAAGGATGTTGAGTGTTGGAGTGTACCCCTGGCTATACATTTATTTGTCAATGATGTTGAGTGTTGGAGTGTACCCCTGGCTATACATTTATTTGTAAAGGATGTTGAGTGTTGGAGTGTACCCCTGGCTATACATTTATTTGTAAAGGATGTTGAGTGTTGGAGTGTACCCCTGGCTATACATTTATTTGTAAAGGATGTTGAGTGTTGGAGTGTACCCCTGGCTATACATTTATTTGTAAAGGATGTTGAGTGTTGGAGTGTACCCCTGGCTATACATTTATTTGTAAAGGATGTTGAGTGTTGGAGTGTACCCCTGGCTATACATTTATTTTATACTTTTTTATACTATATGGTGCCCTCTGGTTTGCGTAATATAAGGACATTTAAATTGTTCATACTTTTACTTTGATACTTAAGTATATTTTAGCAATTACTGTACATTTACTTTTGATACTTAAGTATATTTAAAACCAAAAGTTTTTGACTTTTACTAGTATTTTACTGGGTGACTTTTACTTTTACTTGAGTCATTTTCTATTAAGGTATCTTTACTTTTACTCAAATTTGACAATTGGGTACTTTTTCCACCACTGAAAAGTGCCAGTAAAACTTTGGAATGACCTGTCTGCGATCACATTGTTCATCCATACCAATACTATTTCAGTGAGTGGTTTGTTTTATGGGATGGGCGATTGCCTTCAAACCTGCAGTCATTTAGGAGAAATTGGTGAATATGGATTCAGCTCAGCTCGCTGGCCCTGACTATCTCTCTCTCTCTCTCTCTCTCTCTCTCTCTCTCTCTCTCTCTGTCTGTCTGTGTGTGTGTGCGTGCATTGGATGTCCAACAGATCTCTGTCTGTAGCTGATCTAACACCTGCTACATCTTACTTCTCCCAGTAGAGGGCAGTATAGTTTAATGGGCCCCTAGGTGACGAGACTGATCATGCAGGGAATGGTTATTAGGAAACTTCTCCATACAGTATAATATCATCATCTACAATATGATATATTATAATATCACAACACTATATCCCATTGCAATGCTATTAGATTCCCAACAGGACCTCAGTTATTATGCCCAGCACTGGATGATACCGAAACATTTGATTTGATTTCTACAAATGATGTTTATGCTCCGACGTGTCACCAGGGAAATACAAGCAAGGCATTGGAACTGACAAACAGCCATTTGACTGAATCTAAATGTAATTTTAGATGATCAGTGAAATGGACGACATAGTATAAAATAATTGTACTTTCCCTGGTTGGGACTCTGAGCTGGTTTGTACTACTGAACAGAGAGAGACGGTCATGTACAAGATTCAGTTTATGTCTGTCTGTCTGCCTTCAATTTCTCTGTCAATCTCTCTGTCTGCCTTCAGTATTTTGAAACGATTAAGTTTTATTCAAATAGTATCCGTTTGGGCAACTTGCTGTCAATTTGCAGTCTACAAATTAGTTGTAATTATGTTCCGACCCCACGACAATCCGCTCAAGAACAATTCGGGACACGGCCCAATATGGTTAATAATCCCTACTACAGAGCATTTGACCTCACACAAAGACTGTCAGTCACTTAATTATGATAGCTAACTGTACGGGGAACGATGACGTTGCCTCTAAACGATGTAACCCGCCTCGTCAGAGGTAAAATACGCCAACATACTTTTTCCACCACTGAAAAGCGCCAGTAAAACTTTGGAATGACCGGTCTGCGATCACATTGTTCATCCATACCAATACTATTTCAAACTTTCAAACCTGCAGTCATTTAGGATAAATTGGTGAATAGGGATTCAGCTTGTGTGTGTCTCTCTCTCTCTTTCTCTTTCTCTTTCTCTTTCTCTTTCTCTTTCTCTTTCTCTTTCTCTTTCTCTTTCTCTTTCTCTTTCTCTTTCTCTTTCTCTCTCTCAAGTGCACAATAACGCTTAATTGCCACGGCAGCACGTCAAACAGCCCCGACAGGATGTTATCCCCGGCAACTCCAATCAAGTCTCTCTCTATGTAATTTCTTCTACTGGGAGGTACCACTTTGGTGGACAAGGAGAGGGGTTGACAAAGGGAAAAATAAACAGATGGAGGGAGGGAAAGAGGGTGTGGTGGAGGTAAAGATGTAGTCATTTTCTCCTAACTTCTCTCACGGTTACTCTTCCCAGACCTGGTATCTGTCAGGTGCAGCGCCCGGCCTTTCCTCTCAGTTGGGCCGTAATTGGCAGGAAGAGACGAACAATGTCCACTTTAAAACCGAGGTCCCTGACCCCCGGTCCATAATAATTTCCTGTGCTATGCTTTCAGAGTTTCTCTGTAACACCCGATGTGAAAATCATCCTGTCAGACTCAGTTAACACCAGCTGAAACTTCATAGGGGGTTTGAAAAAAGTTTCTGGAGAACTGTCTAAATAATTCCCTAAAGAAGCTCTAAAGAAGCTAAGGAGCTATGTCTTGACGTCTAGTTTCTTAAAAAAGTTTATTGATCAGCAGGGTTGGGGTCAATCTCACTACAATTCCAGTCCATTCAGAAAGTAAACACATTTTTTTTTACCCAGTTTCGTGGGATCCAATTGGTAGTTACAGTTACACGGTCGAGAACCATGCGTCCTCCGAAACACAACCCAACCAAGCCGCACTGCTTCTTGACACACTGCTCACTTAACCCGGAAGCCAGCCGCACCAATGTATCAGAGGATACACTGTGCACCTAGCGACTCTGTCAGCTTGCACTGTGCCCGGCTCGCCACAGGAGTCGCTAGTGCGCGATGGGACAAGGACATTCCTGCCGGCCAAACCCTCCCCTAACCCGGACAACGCTGGGCCAATTGTGCATCGCCCCATGGGTCTCCCGGTCGTGGCCGACTGGGACAGAGCCTGGACTCAAACCCAGAATCTCTAGTGGCACAGCTAGCACTGCAATGCAGTGCCTTAGACCACTGCACCACTCGGGAGGCCAGCCAAATTCCTATTCTAAGTCAACATTTTCCTAATTGAAAAGCATTGAAGAGAATTGTGCACTTCCTGAATTGACTAGAATTGAAAAGGAATTGACCCCAACCCTGTTGATCATTTTAAAAAGAAGAGTATTTCTACTCCGAATTAGCTAACCCCTCTTTGATTTATTCTCTCTCTTTAAGTGATTCCTTAACAGTAGGACAGGAGAGGATAAAAAGTTGGTGAGATCACTGTTGTCCTTTCAAGGTTAACCAAACTCGCCCAGGGATGGACTCTAAAACTTATGGCGGCTCCTCCTATACCCACCTACGGTGTACAGTCGGGGTCAAAAAGGTTGAAGCGGTCGAAGACGTGGCACGGAACCTCGCTTCCGCAGTCGAACCATTCAACCACTCCAGAGGGGCACTAGAGCAACATTTGTGTTCATTTATCACCGCTTGCCCGTCAGATCAACTCTGCAACCTCTCGACCAAGAACTACTGACAGTTCCTCTGAGACCCCCTGAAGGGAGGGGAGCGGCCCTCGCTAGGCCTCGCAACTCTCCCTCCGCCCTCACTTCCATGACTGAACTCATCTATTGAACAATGAGAGGTGATTGGAGGAAATGCCTCTGGGCCTCCAGGTACTTTCTCTCTGACTGGTTCAAGGCCTCAAGGCCACGTACAGTAAAGCATTATAAGCTCCAGAGGGCTCCAGGGATGACGGCACAATCAGCCTGAGCATAGCCCAGAGGGGAACACCCTGAGGTGGGTAGAAATGGCTGGACTGGTGGGGGTCAGTGATAATGCTTAGAGAGATATGGAAATGCAGGGGTGGTTTTGTGTATTTATGATTGAAAGATAGAGAAGACCGTTAAATCATTGGAGAGCTGTTCTGTCTGTTTGTATAAAGGCTTTGACGGATGGAAAATGATGTGTATGTACATGCATACATCTGTCTGTGGACACAATGTACCATAAGCAAAAGCAAAAGCATTCCAACACTCCACAACCTCAGCAGATTCTATGGTCCCTCCTGGGAAACAGATTTAGCCTAAAGTCACTCACAGCTCTGCTCAGAAGGTCCCACTGGTAGCACAATACCATTACCCTGTCATCACACACACACACACACACACACACACACACACGCACACGCACACACACACACACACACGTGCACGCGCGCACACACACACACACACACGCACACGCACCCACACACCAGTTCCCAGCTCAACTTCAGGTTGTCATAGGCAATCGCTGCCATTGATTCTGCTGCAGCACTGCGTCATTACAGCCGCTTATCGTCAGGTAGCCTAGTGGTTAGACCGTTGAGCCAGTAACCGAAAGGTTGCTGGATTGAATCCCCGAGCTGACAAGGTAAAAATCTGTCGTTCTGTCCCTGAGCAAGGCAGTTAACCCGCTGTTCCCCGGGGGGCGAAGACGTGGATGTCAATTATGGCAGTCCCCCGCACCTCTCTGATTCAGAGGGGTTGGGTTAAACGCGGAAGACACATTTCAGTTGAATGCATTCAGTTGTGCAACTGACTAGGTATCCCCCCTTTCCTTTATCACTGAGTGGTCCAGGGACTCTGGGCTAGACTGGCTCAAAGAAGAAGACATCTCTGACACACACCATTTAAAGACAACACGCTCACATCATGCAAACACACATACACACAGGTCTTTACCATTTAACTCCACACACTAAAAACAAATGGTTCTATAAAGTGCCAAATAAGGGTTCTTAGGTTTGTAACCATAGCGGAACCCTTTTTGGTGCTATATGGAGCCTTTTCTGAAGGTTCTATAAAGAACCATGTAACCTGTATGGTGCTATAAATAACCCTTTCCTAAAGTTCTATAAAGAACCATTCATGTTCTGTATAGCACCAGAGAAGAGTTACGTTATGGCTACAACCCTTTTAGGGGTATATAAAACCCTTTTAGGGGAATATAAAACCCTTTTAGGAGAATATAAAACCCTTTTAGGGGAATATAAAACCCTTTTAGCGGAATATAAAACCCTTTTAGGGGAATATAAAACCCTTTTAGGGGTATATAAAACCCTTTTAGGGAATATAAAACCCTTTTAGGGGAATATAAAACCCTTTTAGGGAATATAAAACCCTTTTAGGGGAATATAAAACCCTTTTAGGAGAATATAAAACCCTTTTAGGGGAATATAAAACCCTTTTAGCGGAATGTAAAACCCTTTTAGGGGAATATAAAACCCTTTTAGGGGTATATAAAACCCTTTTTGGGGTATATAAACCCTTTTAGTGGAATATAAAACCCTTTTAGGGGAATATAAAACCCTTTTTGGGGTATATAAAACCTTTTAGGGGAATATAAAACCCTTTTAGGGGTATATAAAACCCTTTTAGGGGAATATAAAACCCTTTTAGGAGAATATAAAACCCTTTTAGGGGAATATAAAACCCTTTTAGGGAATATAAAACCCTTTTAGGGGAATATAAAACCCTTTTAGGGAATATAAAACCCTTTTAGGGGAATATAAAACCCTTTTAGGGGAATATAAAACCCTTTTAGGGGTATATAAAACCCTTTTAGGGGAATATAAAACCCTTTTTGGGGTATATAAACCCTTTTAGTGGAATATAAAACCCTTTTAGGGGAATATAAAACCCTTTTTGGGGTATATAACCCCTTTTAGGGGAATATACAACCCTTTTAGGGGTATATAAAACCCTTTTAGGGGAATATAAAACCCTTTTAGGGGAATATAAAACCCTTTTTTGGGGTATATAAATCCTTTTAGGGGAATATAAAACCCTTTTAGGGGAATATAAAACCCTTTTAGGGGAATATAAAACCCTTTTAGGGGAATATAAAACCCTTTTATAAAACCCCTTTTAGGTATATAAACCCTTTTAGGGGAATATAAAACCCTTTTAGGGGAATATAAAACCCTTTTAGGGGAATATAAAACCCTTTTAGGGAATATAAAACCCTTTTAGCGGAATATAAAACCCTTTTAGGGGAATATAAAACCCTTTTAGGGGTATATAAAACCCTTTTAGAGGAATATAAAACCCTTTTAGGGGAATATAAAACCCTTTTTGGGGTATATAAACCCTTTTAGGGGAATATAAAACCCTTTTAGGGGAATATAAAACCCTTGTAGGGGAATATAAAACCCTTTTAGGGGTATATAAAACCCTTTTAGCGGTATATAAAACCATTTTAGGGGAATATAAAACCCTTTTAGGGGAATATAAAACCATTTTAGGGGAATATAAACCCCTTTTAGGGGAATATAAAACCCTTTTAGGGGAATATAAAACCCTTTTTTATGATTCTTTATAGAACCCTTATGGAGAATGGACTAAACAGGTTTTTTTAATTCTGGTTTTATAGCCGTATTATATTGTTAAAATTCCATAGGTTTTGCTATTGTGTTTATTAACAAGTTGAATCATGTGTGCGAGCTCTGGAATGACTGGGGGTCACTGAGGAGAGAATTGAGAACTAATATAATAATAAATAATATATGCCATTTACTGTTTTCAATTGACAGAAGGTGGTGATTCTGTCACAAGCCATGCTCTACCAACTGAGCTACAACAAACTGTTTTCATACAGAAGGTGTGATTCTGTCACAAGACACCAATAATAGCATAACACAACATATTAGATTAGCTGGAATGACACTCAAGGTTGCAGAAAAATAACTGTGTGCAAACCATGCCCAAAAATATTCTAATGAGCTGCCACCCCTAAATTTGAATTATTACTAAAAGAGGAAAGAACCATTGAAAGGCTCAAAGGGTTTTTGGGGTTAGTATGGTTCCACATAGAACCATCACGCTTCCCAAAGAACCCTCGAAGAAAGAATCCACATTTTTGTAGTCACCTCTAGCATCAGTTCCGTCATTTGTTTCTGATGGGGTTTAATGTCCATAGAAGATGGCTTTGTTTCAAGGAGGACATGACCATTAAATCAAGTCATAAATGATTTATAAACGTCTCCAGAATATTTGAATTAGTGTCTCATATCTGAGATTACATTATTGGTGCACTTCCCAGTGCCAGCCAGTAGGTGTCAGCACTGAAAGTGAGTCTCATGCTGAAGGGCCTTTTTCTCTGTCTGGGAAATCACATCTGACAGCGTGTTAGATTTACAGCACGCTCATCAAAGGCCCTAATCATCACAGATATTATCCCTTTAAACACTGATGGCCATCAGCTGTCTGTGTATATGGTGGTAGTCATTTAAGTGTGTGCGTGTGTGTGCGCGTGTGTGTGTGTGTGTGTGTGTAATAGTGAGTGTATTAGCTCCTGCCTCTAATCCTTTATGTGTGTTTTCATGCATACGTGTGTGTGTGTGTGTGTGTGTGTGTGTGTGTGTGTGTGTGTGTGTGTGTGTGTGTGTGTGTGTGTGTGTGTGTGTGTGTGTGTGTGTGTGTGTGTGTGTGTGTGTGTGTGTGTGTGTGTGTGTGTGTGTATCAGTGGCGGTCGGTGACGTTTAAAATGAGGAAGGTTGATTTTTTTTGTATTTTTACGAGCCTTATTGTAGCCTTATTTCTATTACCACGTATTGGATGACCGTCATTCATACTCCATTCACCCAGATCAATGTAACATCGATAGGTTTAGGCTACTACATTATACTCATGAAGTTGATACAACTAGCATATGAATGAAAGTTTACAATGTAGGTGCAAAGTTCGGGAGAACAATTTGAGTAATCAAGGTGACAGACACTGATACCGCCTTGCACACTCTTGCCTGCATCTAGCTGAGCTAGGGTGTAATCATTAGTCCAACAGGTTCAAATTAGAGATTCTATTGGATAAATTCAGGTATGTTTATCCCCGTTTCAATCTGATCTGTTTACTTCCGTTTAAGAAAGGTTGTTCAACAGAATTGGCTTAATGAATACACCCCTCATCACACGCAAACAAAGTTCACTTTCACACATCAGCTGTCTGTGGCCAGGTGAAAAAACCTTTCCAAGCCATACCATCATATCATAACCGCTAACCACTGCACTACACATCATAGCTAGTCAATATAGCTACTATAACTAACATGTTAGTAAACCCACTATAATCATGCAGTACAGTGTACAGTCAGCAAGCAGTTTACCAGTTACACAGATGGGCCCCGGTGGCATTAAATTAATAAAACCAAAAGCTTAACTTGACTTGGAAGAGTTAGCTAGCTTACATAGCATCCTTCTCTGTTTGAGCCGGGTGTTTGAGTCGGCTAAACTAGCTAGCTGCATTCGCTAGCTAAGGGAAAGTGAAAACAAAATACAACTAGAAGTTTGGGGTCACTTAGGAATTTCCTTGTTTTTTAAAGAAAAGCATATTTTTTGGTCCATTAAAATAAAATCAAGTTGATCAGAAATACAGTGTAGACATTGTTAATGTTGTAAATGACTATTGTAGCTGGAAACGGTTGTTTTTTTAATGGAATATCTACATAGGCGTACAGAAGCCCATTTTCAGCAACCATCACTTCTGTGTTCCAATGGGAAATTGTGTTAGCTAATCCAAGTTTATAATTTTAAAAGGCTAATTGGTCATTAGAAAACCATTTTGCAATTATGTTAGCACCGCTGAAAACTGTTGTGCTTATTAAATAAGCAGTACAAATGGCCTTCTTTAGGCTAGTTGAGTATCTGAAGCATCAGCATTTGTGAGTTCGATTACAGGCTCAAAATGACCAGAAACAAATACCTTTCTTCTGAAACTCGTCAGTCTATTCTTGTTCTGAGAAATGAAGACTATTCCATGTGAGAAATTGCCAAGAAACTGAAGATCTCGTACAACGCTGTGTACTACTCCCTTCACAGAACAGAGCAAACTGGCCCTAACCAGAATAAAAAGAGGAGTGGGAGGCCCCGGTGCACAACTGAGCAAGAGGACAAGTACATTAATGTGTCTAGGTTAAGAACAAGACGCCTCACAAGTCCTCAACTGGCAGCTATATTAAATAGTACCCACACAACACCAGTCTCAACATCAACAGTGAAGAGGCAGCTCCGGGATGCTGTGCTTCTAGGCAGAGTTGCAAAGGAAAAGCCATATCTCAGACTGGCCAATAAAAATAAAAGATTAAGATGGGCAAAAGAACACAGACACTGTACAGAGGAAGATTGGATAAGATTGGACAGATTAATCTAAGTTTGAGGTGTTTGGATCACAAGAAGAACATTCGTGAGAAGCAGAAAAAATGAAAAGATGCTGGAGGAGTGCTTGACCCCATCTGTCAAGCATGGTGGAGGCAATGTGTTGGTCTGGGTGTCACGTTCTGACCTTTATTTCCTTTGTTTTGTCGTTATTTCGTATGGTCAGGGCGTGAGTTGGGGTGGGCAGTCTGTTTGTTTTTCTATGATTTTGGGATTTCTATGTTTCGGCCTAGTATGGTTCTCAATCAGATGCAGGTGTCATTAGTTGTCTCTGATTGAGAATCATACTTAGGTAGCCTGGGTTTCACTGTTTGTTGGTGGGTGAGTGTCCATGTTAGTTGCTTGTGTCAGCACAGTTCTCATTATAGCTTCACGGTCGTTATTTGTTTATTGTTTTGTATAGTTTGTATTCAGTGTTCAGTGCTTTCTTTTATAAAAAAATCATCATGAACACATACCACGCTGCATTTTGGTCCGCTTCATACGACGATCGTGACACTGGGGGTTCTTTGGTGGTGGTAAAGTGGGAGCTTTGTACAGGGTAAAAGGGATCTTGAAGAAGGAAGGCTATCACTCCATTTTGCAACACCATGCCATACCTTACCCTGTGGACGGTGCTTAATTGGAGCCAATTTCCTCCTACAACAGGATAATGACCCAAAGCACAGCTCCAAACTATGCAATAACTATTTAGGGAAGAAGCAGTCAGCTGGTATTCTGTCTATAGAGGAGTGGCCAGCACAGTCACCGGATCTCAACCCTACTGAGCTGTTGTGGGAGCAGCTTGACCGCATGGTACGTAAGAAGTGCCCATCAAACCAATCCAACTTGTGGGAGGTGCTTCAGGAAGCATGGGGTGAAATCTCTTCAGATTGTCTCAACAAATTGACAACTAGAATGCCAAAGGTCTGTAATTGCTGCAAATGGGGATTCTTTGACGAAAGCAAAGTTTGAAGGACACAATTATTATTTAAATTAAAAATCATTATTTATAACCTTGTCAACATCTTGACTATATTTCCTATTCATTTTTCAACTAATTTCATGTATCTTTTCATGGAAAACAAGGACATTTCTAAGTGACCCCAAACTTTTGAATGGTAGTGTAGCAATCTCTCGCTCTCTCTCTCTCTTGCCCTCCCCTACGTTTTTAAAGAAGTGAATTTGTTCAAAACTGTTAAGCTATTGTCTTTCTCTCTCTTTGAGTCAACTACTCACCACATTTTATGCACAGAAGTGCTAGCTAGCCTTAGCTTATGCTTTCAGTACTTGATTCATTCCCTGATCCTTTGATTGGGTGGACAACATATCAGTTTATGCTGCAAGAGCTCTGATAGGTTGGAGGATGACCTCCGGAGGTTGTAATAATTACTGTGCAAGTCTATGGAAAGGAGTGAGAACCATGAGCCTCCTAGGTTTTGTTTTGAAGTCAATGTACCCAGAGGAGGACGGAAGCTAGCTGTTTCCAGCTACACCATGGTGCTAACCTGCAGAGTGCTGCTGAGGCTACTGTTGACTTTCATTGCAAAAAAAGTGTGCTTTAATCAATTATTTGGTGGCGTGAAAATATTTAGTATAGTTTTATCTAAAAACGATAACTTTTTAAATGTTTCACTATTTTATTTTTATGAAATTCACTGAGGAGGATAGTCCTCCCCTTCCTCCTCTGAGGAGCCTCTACTGGTGTGTATATGTGTGTATCTATATGTCTGTGTATCTATATGTGTGTGTGTGTGTGTGTGTATATACAGTACCAGTCAAAAGTTTGGACACACCTACTTATTCAAGGGTTTTTCTTTATTTGTACTATTTTCTACATTGTGGAATAATATTGAAGACATCAAAACTATGAAATAACACATCATGTAATTATGTGGTAACCAAACAAGTGTTTAACAAATCAAAATATATTTTATGTTTGAGATTCTTCGAAGTAGCAACCCTTTGCCTTGATGAGAGCGTTGCACACTCTTGGCATTCTCTCAACCAGCTTCATGAGGTAGTCACCTGGAATGTATTTCAGTTAACACGTGTGCCTTGTTCAAAGTACATTTGTGGAATTTCTTTCCTTCGTAATGCATTTGAGCCAATCAGTTGTGTTTTGTCAAGGTAGGGGTGGTATACAGACGATAGCCCTATTTGGTTAAAGACCAAGTTCATATTATGGCAAGAACAGCTCAAATAAGTAATGAGAAACGACAGTCCATCATTACTTTAAGACACGAAGGTCAGTCAATCTGGAAAATTAAAAGAACTTTGAAAATTCGCAAAAACCATCAAGCGATATGATGAAACTCGCTCTCATGAGGACCGCCACAGGAAAGGAAGACCCATAGTTACCTCTGCTGCATAGGATAAGTTTGTTAGAGTTAACTGCACCTCAAATTGCAGCCCAAATAAATGCTTCACAGAGCTCAAATAACAGATACATCTCAAAATCAACTGTTCAGCGGAGACTGTGTGAATCAGGCCTTCATGGTCGAATTGCTGCAAATAAACCACTACTAAAGGACACCAATAAGAAGAAGAGACTTGCTTGGGCCAAGAAACACGAGCAATGGACATTAGACCAGTGGAAATTTGTCCTTTGGTCTGGAGTCCAAATTTGAGATTTTTGGTTCCAACCGCCTTGTCTTTGTGAAACGCAGAGTAGGTGAATGTATGATCTCTGCATGTGTGGTTCCCAACGTGAAGCATGGAGGAGGAGGTGTGATGGTGTGGGGGTTCTTTGCTGGTGACACGGTCTGTAATTTATTTAGAATTCAAGGCACACTTAACCAGCATGGCTACCTCAGCATTCTCCAGTGATATGCTGTCCCATCCCATATAGGTTGCACTTAGTGGGACTTTCATTTGTTTTTCAACAGGACAATAACCCAAAACACACCTCCAGGCTGTGTATTGAGATGGTTTTGGTTGAGTTGGATCACAGAGTGAAGGAAAAGCAGCCAGCAAGTGCTCAGCATATGCGGGAACTCCTTCTAGACTGTTGGAAAACCATTCCAGATGAAGCTGGTTGAGAGAATGCCAAGTTTGCAAAGCTGTCATCAAGGCAAAGGGTGGCTACTTTGACGAATCTAACATATATTTTGATTTGTTTAACACTGTTTTGGTTACTACATGATTTCAAGTGTTATTTAATAGTTTTGATGTATTCACTATTATTCTGCAATGTATAAAATAGTAAATATAAAGAAAATCCCTTGAATGAGTAGATTTCATAAGTGTCAAAGGCTTTAATTGACAATTACATGAATTTGGTGCAAAGAGTCAATATTTGCAGATGGGACCCTTCTTTTTCAAAACCTCTGCAATCCGCCCTGGCATGCTGTCAATTAACTTCTGGGCCACATCCTGACTGATGGCAGCACATTCTTGCATAATCAATGCTTGGAGTTTGTCAGAATTTGTGGGTTTTTGTTTGTCCACCCGCCTCTTGAGGGTTGACCACAAGTTCTCAATGGGATTAAGGTCTGGGGAGTTTCCTGGCCATGGACCCAAAATTTCGATGTTTTGTTCCCCGAGCCACTTAGTTATCACTTTTGCCTTATGACAAGGTGCTCCATCATGCTGGATAAGGCATTGTTTGTCACCAAATTGTTCCTGGATGGTTGGGAGAAGTTGCTCTCGGAGGATGTGTTGGTACCATTCTTTATTCATAGCTGTGTTCTTAGGCAAAATTGTGGGTGAGCCCACTCCCTTGGCTGAGAAGAAACCCAACACATGAATGATATCACGATGCTTTACTGTTGGCATGACACAGGACTGATGGTAGCGCTCACCTGGTCTTCTCCGGACAAGCTTTTTTCCGGATGCCCCAAACAATCGGAAAGGGGATTCATCAGAGAAAATGACTTTACCCCCAGTCCTCAGCAGTCCAATCCCTGTACCTTTATATTAGTCTGTCCCTGATGTTTTTCCTGGAGAGAAGTGGATTCTTTGCTGTCCTTCTTGACACCAGGCCATCCTCCAAAAGTCTTTGCCTCACTGTGCATGCAGATGCACTCACACCTATCTGCTACCATTCCTGAGCAAGCTCTGTACAGGTAGTGCCCCGATCCCGCAGCTGAATCAACTTTAGGAGACGGTCCTGGCGCTTGCTGGACTTTCTTGGGCTCCCTGAAGCCTTCTTCACAACAATTGAACCGCTCTCCTTGAAGTTCTTGATGATCCGATAAATGGTTGATTTATGTGCAATCTTACTGGCAGCAATATCCTTGCCTGTGAAGCCCTTTTTGTGCAAAGCAATGATAACGGCACGTGTTTCCTTGCAGGTAACCATGGTTGACAGAGGAAGAACAATGATTCCAAGCACCATCCTCCTTTTGAAGCTTCCAGTATGTTATTCAAACTCAATCAGCATGACAGAGTGATCTCCAGCCTTGTCCTCATCAACACTCACATCTGTGTTAACAAGAGAATCACTGACATGATGTCAGCTGGTCCTTTTGTGGCAGGGCTGAAATGCAGTGGAAATGTTTTTGGGGGATTCAGTTCATTTGCATGGCAAAGAGGGACTTTGATCACTCTTCATAACATTCAGGTGTATATGCAAATTGCCATCATACAAACCGAGGCGTGAAAATTAATATTTGTGTCATTCTCAAAACTTTTGGCCACGAGTGTATATGTGTGTGTATCTATGTGTGTGTGTCTGTGTGTATATGTGGCTGGGTGGGTGGGCACACAGGTCCTCCTGGTCTCCTTTGATAACCCTGCTGCTACCCAGCTGTTCATATGATCCTCTGGGCTTTGAAGTCTCCTCGCTGCCCACTCCTCTCCCCTCTTCTTCTCCTCCACTCCTCCCCTCCACTCACTACCACTACTGTCATCGCCTGTCAGATTTCTAATGACTGTTTTGACTTTCTTTTTTCTTCTCTGTTTCCATTGTGGCGTATGGAAGAATGGAGCTATCATCACAGCCCTTGCTAGAGTTCTTAGTCTCTTTCATCTGTCCGTCAGGTGTTGTGGGACTGTAGCCATTGTAATACATGCATCATTTTCTCTCCTTCCAGTACACCCTACTTTCTTGTCTCTTGTTATAACGTGATAGTGACAATGAGATAGTGAGTATGACTTATGATCTATTCATTCATATGTATTATAATATTATTATTATATTATATTTATATTACATCTATTTGCTTAGGTATTACCGGTATTGCGTAGTAATGAGCAGTACGTATACTATAACATGCTGATCCAGACATATCATGAATGTCATTTGTCTTCTATTGTGGTTGTGTGTATGTATGTGCGAACATCACCCAGCATGATTCACGACATCAACCTACCTCCTGTAGTCATCTACCATCTCTCCATAATCATACTGCTGCAGCATTAAGACCTTCTTAGGTTACCCGGGGCCTAAAGCTGGCTGTTATCAGGCCTGGGCAGCGGGTGACACTAATATCTGTCTGAAAGGCCCCTCTCCCCAGGCTTACATGATACCTGTCCAGGGCCCCCTGCTTCCCAGCTGCCCTCCTTCCCAGGTCCCTCCCAGGTTGGCTTCCTGCTGAAGGGGCCTTTTGTTAGGGCCCATAAACCTAGCTTTGTCCCACCCCCCTCTCTGATGTATGGAGAACCATAGAGGGTATCCCCATACCATGTCTTTGTCTTCCACTCAGGGGCCAACTTTTATTCCATGTGAATCCCCCCTCTTTTAATCCGTTCACCTTTTCCCTCCAAAAACGAGGGGCCTCCTCTTGTAGGAACGGCGATTAACTTAGCCAGGTAGAGCATGAAAAGATGACCTCAGTGTTCACACACTCTCTGTTTCTCCATCTTGCTCCCAGTATCCAGACGAGGTGTGTTGGCCGAAACCATCTCACAAAGCTTGACTCTGACGCATCAGAGTTAGTTTCACTCCACGTTAGCTTTTTGTGACACGTCCCCAAAATGTCAACGTCATTACTTTGACGGTTGTTTATGAGGAAAACGTCAAAACGGACCCAGTGCTGATCCCAGTGGTACGCCACTAAGCCGTGTGGAAGACGAACGGCTTATTTCAAACCCTCAGTTGTTCAGACAAGCAAACTGTTCCCTGTTCAACACATTTAGTTTTGCCTGGTCAGCACAGGTGTTGAGGTATTTGACTCTGGCCGTTTTCCAATGCAGAGAGAATAGCCGTGTAACTTTGGATCATGATGGATTGCACCAGGAGTCCACTTGTCACTGTTATTGATAGGGATGTATTAGGGCGTGAAAAATGATTGGATTCAAGTAAACGGCAAACTTAACCGAAGGATAGAGAGCGAAAAGGGCAGATAGACAGGGAAAGGTGGCTAGAGAGAGAGACCACTCCTCAGAGAAGAAATGGGCGAGAAAACAAACTGCCCATCAGTCGTGTGCAGGGCGGTGTAGACATCCACACTTTTCACCCAATATGTCTTACATTGTTCAGGTGATTTAGTGTCATGTTCTGACTAACTGAACCTTGATTTGGCCGGGTAGAAAATGGCATTCACTGTCTCCTATAACATACTGGTTCATTCATACCTGTGTTTGATGTGTCACACCATTCATAGCAACAGAGACGGAAACATAGAACCTGAAACAGCCAAATACATTGTTATCATGGGGTATGGTTCTATTAGTAGTATATCTGCGCGGCTGTAATATGGGTGGGGTACACATGATATCTTAGGAGGTTAGATTTATGTGGGGGTTCAAATGATATCCTTATGAAGGGATCTGTGTCATCATGTGTTGTTTTAAGATGTTTGAGTCTCCAGGGCACTAGGAAATCCCCTCGATTTCTGTGATACGCTTCATATTATCCTCTCTCTCGCTCTGTTGCTCTTTCTCTCCCTCTCTCTCTCTCTCTCTCTCCATATTCTCTCTAACCAGTCTCCCTCTCTCTCTCTCTTTCACAAATATACACACACCAACCTCTCCTCATTAGTCTCATACCCCCATCCCAAACTCACCTCTCTCTCTCCCTTTTACTCTCCCTCCCTCTCATCCTCAGCCCCACTCTCTCTTCACCCCCTTTCCTTATATCGCTTACTCTCTCTCTCTCTCTCTCTCTCTCTCTCTCTCTCTCTCTCTCTCTCTCTCTCTCTCTCTCTCTCTCTCTCTCTCCTCTCTCTCTCTCTCTCTCTCTCCCCCTCTCTCTGTGTCTCTCTCTCTCTCTCTCTCTCTCTCTCTCTCTCTCTCTCTCTCTCTCTCTCTCTCTCCCTCTCTCTCTCTCTTCCTCTCTCTCTCTCTCTCTCTCTCTCTCTCTCTCTCTCTCTCTCTCTCTCTGTCTCTGTGTCTCTCCCTCTCTCTCCCTCTCCCTCTCTCTTCTCTCTCTCTCTCTCTCTCTCTCTCTCTCTCTCTCTCTCTCTCTCTCTCTCTCTCTCTCTCTCTCTCTCTCTCTCTCTCTCTCTCTCTCTCTCTCTCTCTCTCTCTCTCTCTCTCTCTCTCTCTCTCTCTCTCTCTCTGTCTCTGTGTCTCTCTCTCTCCCTCTCCCTCTCTCTTCCTCTCACTCTCTCTCTCTCTCTCGCTCTCTCCCCCCCTCTCTCTCTCTCTCTCTCTCTCTCTCTGTTTCTGTCTCTCTCTCTCTCTCTCTCTCTCTCTCTGTCTCTGTGTCTCTCTCTCTGTCTGTCTCTCTCTCTCTCCCTCTCTGTCTCTCTCTCTCTCTCTCTCTCTCTCTCTCTCTCTCTCTCTCTCTCTCTCTCTCTCTCTGTCTCTCCCTCTCTCTCTGTCGCTCTCTCTCTCTCTCTCTCCCTCTCTCCCTCTCTCTTCCTCTCTCTCTCTCCCTCTCTCTCTCTCCTCTCTCTCCTCTCTCTCTCTCTCTCTCTCTCTCTCTCTCTCTCTCTCTCTCTCTCTCACTCTCCCTCCCCCTCTCTCTCTCTGTCTCTCTCCCTCCCTCCCTCTGTGAATGGATCATGTTCCTAGGCTGGCAGTCAGGTGTGTATCCAGCTCCATGGTTTCACCCAGTATCCGTTTGTGGTACGTAAACAACAAGTAGATCCCTGACTGGCGTGCCGGGGCCGCGGCCAGGAATTCTGACTGGGAACAAGAATTACATCACTTCTCGGCTAACTATCCCCATTTATCCACGGGTAGGGCCTATTTGTCATGGAAGTGAATGGGACACAATTGGAGCTCTTTTTTTGTGTTATCTCAATGCGTAACCTCTTTTGATGACATTGCGACGTGAAATGTAGTGTTACTAATTACAGTGTTCGACAACTTTCTTTCAGGATGGTTTGAGACAAGCCAATAGTTTTTTCTTGTGTGACCTGAACAGTAAAAACTCCAGGTTGTGGGTAAATCATATGGTCGAGGAAAAACTCCAGGCCCCTCTTTACTGTAGATATTGAACGTTGACCCTTCCATCATCCATATCTCTCTCTCTCTCTCTTTCTCACTTCCTCTCCTCCATCTGTCAGCCGCCACGCGGGCCCACATCCTGTCATTGGTATCTCGGCACTGCCGAGTCTCTCTGGCTGCTCTCTCCTTTGATATTAGAGACCACTGAGGCTCCTGGAGACACAAAGCACCTCTTTGTCCATACCCCCCACCCCCCACTCCGTGTGTATTTGTGTGTGTGTGTTTACTCCCTGTCCTGTGCATGCTCCGTGCACTTCAATGAGACTCCTGTCCTGACGGCACAAACACACACACAAAACCATAGCGTAATCCCGGTGCGTGTTTTTGTTAGAGTCGCCACGGTTACGGCAGCGATCCGGGTGGAAGGATCTCTTTACGCAGATTTGTAAAAAGGCCCGATCCCATTCGCCCTTATCTCAACAGGGAATCCGAGTGGGAGAATGAATGGGACAGGTATTCACCCTGATGTGGGAGTGGGACTTAGGATGGCCCATTAGAGTTGATACTGTTGATACTGTGTCCATATGAAGGAGTACTCAGAGAGAAAGAGGAATGGTTCAGAGAGAGAAGAAATATGGTTCAGAGAGAGAAGAAGTATGGTTCAGAGAGAGAAGAAGTATGGTTCAGAGAGAGAAGAAGTATGGTTTAGAGAGAGAGAAGAAGCATGCTTCAGAGAGAGAGAAGTATGGTTCAGAGAGAGAGAAGTATGGTTCAGAGAGAGAAGAAGTATGGTTCAGAGAGAGAGAAGTATGGTTCAGAGAGAGTGAAGTATGGTTCAGAGAGAGTGAAGTATGGTTCAGAGAGAGTAGTATGGTTCAGAGAGAGAGTAGTGTTGTTCAGAGAGAGAGTAGTATGATTCAGAGAGAGAGAAGTATGGTTCAGAGAGAGAAGTATGGTTCAGAGAGAGAAAAGTATGGTTCAGAGAGAGAGGTATGGTTTAGAGAGAGAGAGTAGTATGGTTCAGAGAGAGAGAGAAGTATGGTTCAGAGAGAGAGTATGGTTCAGAAAGAGAAGAAGTATAGTTCAGAGAGAGAGTAGTATGGTTCAGAGAGAGAGTAGTATGGTTCAGAGAGAGAAGAAGTATGGTTCAGAGAGAGTAGTATGGTTCAGAGAGAGAAGAAATATGGTTCAGAGAGAGAGTAGTGTGATTCAGAGAGAGAAGAAGTATGGTTCAGAGAGATAGAGAGTAGTATGGTTCAGAGAGAGAGTAGTATGATTCAGTTCGAGAGAAGTATGGTTCAGAGAGAGTAGTATGGTTCAGATAGAGATAAGTATGTTTCAGAGAGAGAGAGAAGAAATATGGTTCAGAGAGAGAAGAAGTATGGTTCAGAGAGAGAGAAGTATGGTTCAGAGAGAGAGAAGTATGGTTCAGAGAGAGAAGAAATATGGTTCAGAGAGAGAAGAAGTATGGTTCAGAGAGAGTGAAGCATGGTTCAGAGAGAGAAGTATGGTTCAGAGAGAGAAGTATGTTTCAGAGAGAGAAGAAGTATGGTTCAGAGAGAGAGAGTAGTATGGTTCAGAGAGAGAGAAGTATGGTTCAGAGAGAGTGAAGTATGGTTCAGAGAGAGTAGTATGGTTCAGAGAGAGAGTAGTGTTGTTCAGAGAGAGATAAGTATGGTTCAGAGAGAGATGAAGTATGGTTCAGAGAAAGAGTAGTATGGTTCAGAGAAAGAGTAGTATGGTTCAGAGAGAGAAGTATGGTTCAGAGA
>NW_026286090.1:147500-280000 GCF_023373465.1 Oncorhynchus keta | reverse complement strand
CCCTCGTCTGTCTTTCTCTTCCCCCTTCATTCTTTCAATCTAAAAACACCAGCTAACGTTGTTTACCTTCTAGCAGGTCACAGCAGCCTGGGCTGGGTTTGGTTCACACCTTTAAACACACTCAAACACACACACACTCTCTCTCTTTGAGGTGAGGGCGGAGTAGAGCACGGTGAGAAAAGCCATTTGCATGTTTCATTCACAAAGCCTGTCGTATTTTCCATTGCTGTATAAAGCAATGTTTCCATTCTGACAACAGCTAGTGTCAACCTGCCTCAGTCTGAAACCACTCACTGATAGGGTCACAGCATGTTGCAGGTCCAGACCTGTCACCTGGCAGGGGTCAACGAGCGACAAGCAGAAGGTCACTATTATTAATGCACAGTATCAGGATACAGTTTCCATCCTCTAAGATCCTCCATCTACAACTCCTCTATACAACTCATCTATACAACTCATCTATACAACCTCTATACAACTCCTCTATACAACTCATCTATACAACTCATCTATACAACCTCTATACAACTCATCTATACAACTCATCTATACAACTCATCTATACAACTCATCTATACAACTCATCTATACAACTCATCTATACAACTCATCTATACAACTCATCTATAAAACTCATCTATAAAACTCATCTATATAACTCCTCTATATAACTCATCTATACAACTCCTCTATATAACTCGTCTATACAACTCATCTATACAACTCATCTATACAACTCCTCTATATAACTTGTCTATACAACTCATCTATACAACTCATCTATACAACTCAATACAATCCACCAGTCATCCGTGTTTCTCTCTCTGAGAGAGACAGGCCGTGCTCATCCTTCTCCAGTATAGGCCTCTCCCGGCTGGGCTTGCCGGGGCTTGCCCGCTCCCCTCTCCCCCTGTCCCTCCTCCCCTCGCCTGGGTGATTTATCTGACGTCTGGCTGCGGGAGCTTTAATTGCTGACTTGCCCACACTGACAGGTGGGTCCAGGCTGTTTGATATCCATCGCTGTGATCTTAGAGAGAGAGAGCGAGAGGTAACTGCGGGCGAGCTATGAGAGAGCTAGCAGTGATAAACTCCCATATCTGTTGGGTGAAATACCACAATGTGAAATCACAGCAGCAAGATGTGTGACCTGTTGCCACAAGAAAAGGGCAACCAGTGAAGAACAAACACCATTGTAAATACAACCTACATTTATGTTTATTTATTTTGCCTTTTGTACTTTAACAATTTGCATATCATTACAACACTGTATATATATGCATAAAATGACATTTTAAATGTCTTCATCCTTTTGGAACTTTTGTTAGTGTAATGTTTACTGTAAATGTTTTATTGTTTGTTTCACTTTTGTTTATTATCTATGTCACTTTCTTTGGCAATGGAAACACACACCACCGTTCAAAAGTTTGGGGTCACATAGAAATTTTATTGTTTTTTTTAAAAGAAAAGCATATTTTTTATAATTAAAATAACATCAAATTGATCAGAAATACAGTGCAGACATTGTTAGTGTTGTAAAGAGCTGATGTTTAATGGAGTATCTAGGCATACAGAGGCCTAGATACAGAGGCCCATTATCAGCAACCATCACTCCTGTGTTCCAATGGCACGTTGTGTTAGCTAATCAAAGTTAATCATTTTAAAAGGCTAATTGATCATTAGAAAACCCTTTTGCAATGATGTTAGCACAGCTGAAAACTGTTGTCATGATTAAAGAAGAAATAAACCTTCTTTAGACTAGTTGAGTATCTGGAGCATCAGCATTTGTGGGCTCGATTACAGGCTCAAAATGGCCAGAAGCAATGACTTTCTTCTGAAACTCGTCAGTCTATTCTTGTTCTGAGAAATGAAGGCTATTCCATGCGAGAAATTGCCAAGAAACTGAAGATCTCGTACAACGCTGTGTACTACTCCCTTCACAGAACTGCGCACACTGGCTCTAACTAGAATAGAAAGAGGAGTGGGAGGCCCCGGTGCACAACTGAGCAAGAGGACAAGTACATTAGAGTGTCTAGTTTGAAAAACAGACACCTCACAAGTCCTCAACTAGCAGCTTCATTAAATAGTACCCGCACAACACCAGTCTCAACGTCAACAGTGAAGAGGCGACTCTGAGATGCTGGACTTTTAGGCAGAGTTGCAAAGAAAAAGCAATATCTCAGACTGGCCAATAAAAATAAAAGATTAAGATGGGTAAAAGAACACAGACACTGTTCAGAGGAACTCTGCCTAGAAGGCCAGCATCCCGGAGTCGCCTCTTCACTGTTGACGTTGAGACTGGTGTTTTGCGGGTACTATGTATGTGTGCACATGGTAGGTCAGTATGTGTGTACATGGTAGGTCAGTATGTGTGTACATGATAGATCAGTATGTGTATACATGATAGGTCAGTATGTGTATACATGGTAGGTAAATGTGTGTGACAGTAATTGAATACTGTCAGTAAAAAAAGTGTGGGATTGGGATTTCACCTATCAGTGAGTGGTGGGGGGAGATAAGTAATATATGGGGAGAGAGAGGGAGACAGGGAAGAGGAGAGAGTGAGTAATGTGGGGGTTGAGAGATAGAGAGTAGATAAGGAGAAAGGTGAGGTTTTAAACAAGGAGAAAGGGAGGGAGAGGAAAGATAACAGAAAGAGAGATAGGAAGATGGGGCTATAGATGAAAGCAGTAGATAACAACCCATTGAAGATAGATAACAACCCATTGAAGATAGATAACAACCAACTGAAGATAGATAACAACCTATTGAAGATGGATAACAACCCATTGAAAATAGATAACAACCCACTGAAAATAGATAACAACCCATTGAAGATAGATAACAACCCATTGAAGATAGATAGATAGATAACCCATTGAAGATGGATAACAACCCATTGAAGATGGATGAAGATAGATAACAACCTATTGAAGATAGATAACAACCCATTGAAGATAGATAACAACCCATTGAAAATAGATAACAACCCACTGAAAATAGATAACAACCTATTGAAGATAGATAACAACCCATTGAAGATGGATCACAACCTATTGAAGATAGATAACAACCCATTGAAGATAGATAACAACCCATTGAAGATAGATAACAACCTATTGAAGATAGATAACAACCCATTGAAGATAGATAACAACCTATTGAAGATAGATAACAACCCATTGAAGATAGATAACAACCTATTGAAGATAGATAACAACCCATTGAAGATAGATAACAACCTATTGAAGATAGATAACAACCCATTGAAGATAGATAACAACCCATTGAAGATAGATAACAACCTATTGAAGATGGATCACAACCTATTGAAGATGGATCACAACCCATTGAAGATAGATAACAACCCATTGAAGATGGATAACAACATATTGAAGATAAATAACAACCCATTGAATATAGATAACAACCCATTGAAGATGGATCACAACCTATTGAAGATGGATAACAACCCATTGAATATAGATAACAACCCATTGAAGATAGAACACAACCCATTGAATATAGATAACAACCCATTGAAGATAGATAAATGTAGATAACAACCCATTGAAGATGGATCACAACCCATTGAAGATAGATAATAACCCATTGAAGATAAGATAGATTACAAAAATATATATAACCTTTATTTAACTAGGCAAGTCAGTTAAGAACAAATTCTTATTTTCAATGATGGCCTAGGAACTGCCTGTTCAGGGGCAGAATGACAGATTTGTACCTTGTCAGGTCGGGGGTTTGAACTTGCAACCTTCCGGTTACTAGTCCAACGCTCTAACCACTAGGCTGCCCTGCCTCCCCTTTGAAGATAGAAACCACCCATTGAAGATAGAAACCACCCATTGAAGATAGATAACCAGAAATGAATGTATTTCACCACAGACTGTGCTTTCCTTTTAAGGAATAGTGAACCTACTGTATAAACAATTTCAAATACTCTTATCAGGTCCTTACATGTGATGCTTTGTCAAATGTGTCATAAACCTTTTCAATCCTCTATATAGCATATTTTCTTACAAATGATTTATGCGGCATCTATGAAGGCATTATAAAGAGTTTATTGAGGCTTATAATGGGGTTATGAAGGCTTCATATGGCTCCATTAAAATGGGTTCTATTGGAGTTATTGTGCAGGATTGGTCCTCTCGCTGGGTGAATTTATGATGACCACCCAGCCTCATTGATCTACTAATCTGAGAGGGTTGGGGAGCTGAAAGAGTCTCATTTAGTTAAAATCATTACCCATGTTACAAGATGGATAGAGCTTTAGGCAGGGAGAGGAGAGAGGGGGAGGGGGAGAGGGGGTTGAGGAGGGGTGGCGGACCGTTCAAAATGAGTTTGTGAAGATCCAGCTGAAATGGATGTGCTGTTGGTCACACACGGTGGTATCTTGGACACACACACGTACGTATAATACACACACTCATATATGCACACAAAAACACACACGCACATGCACTCCATACACACACCACACACAGTGGAGTCCTGGACACACACACACTGCGGAGGCGGGAGCCGCCCTGCTCTACTCTTCCCGCAGAGGGAAGTCTTCACTGGGATCAATAGTGCTTGGTGAGTGATGTATCGACGAGGTGGGGAGACGGGGTGGGTGAGAGATGAGTTCAATATACTTTAATTTACCCTCACTTGCTTTAATTACTTCCACCATATAGCCTGGGAGTTAGAAGGGTGTGTGTGTGTGTGTGTGTGTGTGTGTGTGTGTGTGTGTGTGTGTGTGTGTGTGTGTGTGTGTGTGTGTGTGTGTGTGTGTGTGTGTGTGTGTGTGTGTGTGTGTGTGTGTGTGTGTGTGTGTGTGTGTGTGTGTGTGTGTGTGTGTGTGTGTGTGTGGGTGTGTGTGTGTGCGTGCGCGTGTGTGCGATTGCATGGGTGTGTGTTTGTGTGTGTGGGTGTGTGTGTGCGTGCGTGTTTGTATGTGTGGGTGTGTGTGTGCGTGTTTGTGTATGTGCGTGTGGGTGTGTGTGTGCGTGTGCGTGTGTGTGTGTGTTATAAGGGCAGGAGAGTGTACCTTCCTATCCTCCCTATATGGCTAGGGAAACCCCCCACTGTCTTTCCCATAGTGATAGTAGTATCACCAGCACTATTCATTAATGTTTGTTGTACTCGGCTGTTTAATACTTCACTGTGCATATTATTACTGCTGGAGGCTGCTGTTTTATGTCTTTATGTTGTTGGGGGATTGAAGATAAGTGAGCGGTTGGAATTAGATATTAGGTGAAGTTAGGAAGTCAACGATAGTAAAATGATCATGCTGATTTATGTCTTTATGTTGTTGGGGGATTGAAGATAAGTGAGCAGTTGGAATTAGATATTAGGTGAAGTTAGGAGGTCAACAATAGTAAAATTATCATGCTGATTTATGTGCAAACGACTCGAAATGATTGGGCAGTGAGATGAGGATGAAAGTAGATTTTAGAGGGCTGGCAAGCAGTAGTATTGAGCCTTGTGAATGTACTGCTCTCTCTCTCTCTGTCTCTCTCTCTCTCTCTCTCTCTCTCTCTCTCTCTCTGTCTCTGTCTCACTCTCAATGTCTCACTCTGAATGTATCTCTCCCTCCCTCTGTCCAGCTCCTTCTCAATCCCCTGTCTCTCCCTCTGTCTCTTCTCTGCCTGATAAGGTAATGGATGTCTCTCTTCCTCTTAAGATTTTAATAGAACATTTGGGACTGAATCCATAACATTGACATGGTCCCATGTTCGCAATAAGCCATGCAAATTAGTTTCTACAACAAGGCTGCACACATATAAATACACACACACACACACACACACACACACACACACACACACACACACACACACACACACACACACACACACACACACACACACACACACACACACACACACACACACACACACACACACACACACACACACCCTTTACACACAGTCCTCTGGGGAACGGTTTGACAATCACTTCTCCTCCTTCTGCTTAATCTCTCTATTTAGACACATAAAAGGAACGTTAAGAGTCGGTTTAGTTGCCGGTGTGTGAAGAAATGTCTGTTTTTAATGCTGAGCTACACAACACAACTGTTCTTGTAATCTTGAAAGCAACGCATATGCCAAACGCTTATTATCGTGTGTGCGTGCGTGTGCGTGTGTGCGTGTGCGTGTGTGCGTGTGCGTGTGGGTGTGTGTGTGTGTGTGTGTGTGTGTGAGGCTGCTCGGAACACCTGTTTACCTAAAGCTTGTGTTAGTTAGGAAGGCTGCCGGCAAGGTGCGACTGGAACCTTTAAATGAGTGTAAAATGAGCTCTGCCAAATAGAAGTTTGACCCTAATGTTAACTTCCTAATGAGGAAGTAGAGGGTTATATGTCCAGCGTATTCTCTCCTATCGGTTTACCTTCTTCCTGTCTTTTGTCTGTATCTCTCTTTTTTGTCTTTATTTGATCCCTTTCTTTCTCTTGTTGTGGTAGCGTGACCACGCAGGTGTGTGGTAGGACACCTTGGACTTGAGAAGTCACAGGTAAAACTCCCTCTCTACATCCACATAGCGATGGGAAATAGTTAGCCTATGTGATTATTCCACTTGATTAGGGTCCCCCCTACTTCCTCTGTTGGTTTGACAGGGTCCCCCCTTATTTCCTCTTTTGGTTTGACAGTGTGTTGTGATCCTGTGGACTTCACCCGTGATTTACCTCATTGGTCCTGGTCTTCACCTTGGCAACGTCCCAAAATGGCTCCCTATTCCCTTTATAGTGCACTACTTCTGACCAAAGCCCTATTGGGCCCTTGTCAAGACTAGGGAATAGGATGCCATTTGAGACACAGGCCTTGTTTTCCCCCTTCCCTAGGTCTAATTTGTGGTTGTATATAATTATATTTTGGTTAGAGGGTAAAAACAGTCACTATGCAGCTACTTGACACTGCCTCAATACTCCATGTTCTAGTTATGAACACGCCATGCTGCTTTCAGCAGTAATGACAGAGGCAGAGATGTACTATGTAGGTTCAGTCTTTGGTATGACGTTTTCTCTCATTGGATTCTGTTTAGAGCAGAGTTGATTCTGGAGTGTATTTAAACTGAGAATATGTCGGACATCTTGAAGTGTTAGTGTTTTGGTTCCAGCCCCAACCTCACCCCACCTGCCCCACTACCATCTATAGAGCAGACCAAGACCGTGGAGATCACAGGTGTGTGTGTGCTTCCGTGTGTGTATGTGTGTGTACATGCTTTGACGAGTGCAGGAGGAACACCTGTGCGGTCTGCTTCAGCTGCAGATATGGAGGGAGAGATCACTGACTTCCACACCTGCCTGGTAAGAACAACACACACACACACACACACACACACACACACACAATATGGGGATTTTATCTATTCCAACTTGAACATCATGACATGGCAGGCTCTGATGTGTCTCTCTGATTCTCTCTTTCACTCCATCTGCACACACACACACACACACACACACACACACACACACACACACACACACACACACACACACACACACACACACACACACAATGCACACACACACACACTCAGAGCTGCACCACTTCTAGAGAACACACACACACACACACACACACACACACTGCACAGACAAACACATTCACCAACACCCTTGGAGAATGCTTTGTGTTTCCTTTAAGGACATCGGTATTACTTTGAGAGTCACTCAGAGCTGCACCACTTCTAGAGAACAACCTAGACCGTACAGGTAACACAGATATGGACTCTAGTTCACTCCTCTCTTCTAGAGAACAACCTAGACCGTACAGGTAACACAGATATGGACTCTAGTTCACTCCTCTCTTCTAGAGAACAACCTAGACCGTACAGGTAACACAGATATGGACTCTAGTTCACTCCTCTCTTCTAGAGAACAACCTAGACCGTACAGGTAACACAGATATGGACTCTAGTTCACTCCTCTCTTCTAGAGAACAACCTAGACCGTACAGGTAACACAGATATGGACTCTAGTTCACTCCTCTCTTCTAGAGAACAACCTAGACCGTACAGGTAACACAGATATGGACTCTAGTTCACTCCTCTCTTCTAGAGAACAACCTAGACCGTACAGGTAACACCTAGACCGTACAGGTAACACAGATATGGACTCTAGTTCACTCCTCTCTTCTAGAGAACAACCTAGACCGTACAGGTAACACAGATATGGACTCTAGTTCACTCCTCTCTTCTAGAGAACAACCTAGACCGTACAGGTAACACAGATATGGACTCTAGTTCACTCCTCTCTTCTAGAGAACAACCTAGACCGTACAGGTAACACAGATATGGACTCTAGTTCACTCCTCTCTTCTAGAGAACAACCTAGACCGTACAGGTAACACAGATATGGACTCTAGTTCACTCCTCTCTTCTAGAGAACAACCTAGACCGTACAGGTAACACAGATATGGACTCTAGTTCACTCCTCTCTCAGATCCTCTGGTGGTTGGTTGTCGTGAGGTGTGATTCTTTCTTCAGGGAAGGGAAAACCCCACTTAGAGTACAGACAGACAGACAGACAGACAGACAGACAGACAGACAGACAGACAGACAGACAGACAGACAGACAGACAGACAGACAGACAGACAGACAGACAGACAGACAGACAGACAGACAGACAGACAGACAGACAGACAGACAGACAGACAGACAGACAGAGAACCACACACACACAAACAGCAGCAGCAGTCAAAGGCTCCCAGTCAGGAGAACCCCTGGCTTACCATCACAGACATTCAGAGATCACACATCGGTGGCTACACACATACTGTACACACATAGACACACACACACACACACAAACACACACACAAACACACACACACACACACAGGTACATCAAATACTGTACCTTACACTCACATTTCTCTTTCTCCCCCCTAAAAAATATCTTCAAAGGCCTGTCGACACAGAGAACACAACCATGACTGACATACACAACTTTTTGTTCCCCACTCACAACCCCACCTGTTTTGGGATGGCTTTAAGTCATAGCCCCTCTCTCTCATCTCAATGCTGGTACTCAGACACCATCCCCTCTCAGTTCTCAAACACTACACCCCTATCAAGCTGGGATTATTTTGGGAAAGGTGCGTTCAACACACCCTGAACCCGTGTCCTTTGACACAAGTCACATTGTATCAATGTGTCTGCTGCCTACTCTTGCACGAAGCCAAGCGGGACTGACACGAGGCCAACACCCACACACACACACACACACACACACACACACACACACACACACACACACACACACACACACACACACACACACACACACACCCACGCACGCACGCACGCACGCACGCACGCACGCACACACACACACACACACACACACACACACACACACACACACACACACACACACACACACACACACACACACACACACACACACACACTCACACACTCACACACACACACTCACGCCCAGGAGGTTGAATCACAAAGAGGATCCGCCGCACCATAACTAGAAGGACTGAAACACAGCGCCTTGCGTTGCCAGTCAGTGTCTCTCATAGACAGTCCCTCCTTCCTTCCTCTCTGGATGACTTAATGCTTTTCTTTCCCTCCGTCCCGCGTTCCTCCCTTCATTCCAGGAGGGAGAGGTGTTTACTGTGGCACAGTGCAGTCTTCTTTCCCTCCGTCCCGCGTTCCTCCCTTCATTCCAGGAGGGAGAGGTGTTTACTGTGGCACTGTGCAGTCTTCTTTCCCTCCGTCCCGCGTTCCTCCCTTCATTCCAGGAGGGAGAGGTGTTTACTGTGGCACTGTGCAGTCTTCTTTCCCTCTGTCCCGCATTCCTCCCTTCATTCCAGGAGGGAGAGGTGTTTACTGTGGCACTGTGCAGTCTTCTTTCCCTCCGTCCCTCGTTCCTCCCTTCATTCCAGTAGGGAGAGGTGTTTACTGTGGCACAGTGCAGTCTTCTTTCCCTCTGTCCCGCGTTCCTCCCTTCATTCATTCCAGGAGGGAGAGGTGTTTACTGTGGCACTGTGCAGTCTTCTTTCCCTCCGTCCCGCGTTCCTCCCTTCATTCCAGGAGGGAGAGGTGTTTACTGTGGCACAGTGCAGTCTTCTTTCCCTCTGTCCCGCGTTCCTCCCTTCATTCCAGGAGGGAGAGGTGTTTACTGTGGCACTGTGCAGTCTTCTTTCCCTCCGTCCCGCGTTCCTCCCTTCATTCCAGGAGGGAGAGGTGTTTACTGTGGCACAGTGCAGTCTTCTTTCCCTCTGTCCCGCGTTCCTCCCTTCATTCCAGGAGGGAGAGGTGTTTACTGTGGCACTGTGCAGTCTTCTTTCCCTCCATCCCACGTTCCTCCCTTCATTCCAGTAGGGAGAGGTGTTTACTGTGGCACAGTGCAGTCTTCTTTCCCTCTGTCCCGCGTTCCTCCCTTCATTCCAGGAGGGAGAGGTGTTTACTGTGGCACAGTGCAGTCTTCTTTCCCTCCGTCCCGCGGTCCTCCCTTCATTCCAGGAGGGAGAGGTGTTTACTGTGGCACAGTGCAGTCTTCTTTCCCTCTGTCCCGCGTTCCTCCCTTCATTCCAGGAGGGAGAGGTGTTTACTGTGGCACAGTGCAGTCTTCTTTCCCTCCGTCCCGCGGTCCTCCCTTCATTCCAGGAGGGAGAGGTGTTTACTGTGGCACAGTGCAGTCTTCTTTCCCTCTGTCCCGCGTTCCTCCCTTCATTCCAGGAGGGAGAGGTGTTTACTGTGGCACAGTGCAGTCTTCTTTCCCTCCGTCCCGCGGTCCTCCCTTCATTCCAGGAGGGAGAGGTGTTTACTGTGGCACAGTGCAGTGCCCCACCGTGCAGAAGTAGAGACGTCCCAAATGGCACCCTATTCCCTGTATAGTGCACAAGTTTTGAACAGTCCACATGTGCACAAACTGAATCTCAAGTTGCACACTTTTCCCCAGATAGTTCAAATGTTTTTTACAAGAGCCAAGTGAATAGTGCGGGTTCTAGTCAAAAGAAGTCCACACGATATGACGTGTGGGCTCTCGTCAAAAGAAGTGCACTAGATAGGGACTAGGATGCCATTTGAGACTGTCTGTGTCTGTCTCACATCTCTCTGGGACGGCGGTCAGAGCTGCCACATGAGAGAGCTGCTGGATAAGGAAGTGGCTTTGAGGTCGTATTGTTTGTATTGGAGGTGAATGGATCGTTCAGAGCAGATGTCACCCTCAAAGACAAATTATTGTAGACCCAAGGGAATGAAATAGACATAGAGACAGTCCAGGGTTGAGGACAGAGAGGAGCGGGGGGTGAATTATCTCAGTGATTTTAAAACATCACTGCAACAGTGTAATTTTCATGTATGTCATTTTAACATCTCTGAGACATCAACGCTAAAATGAACTCAGACAGCATATGATAACTTAATAACCTCTCAATAACCAATAAGAGGTAATATTCCCCTGTTTTTCAAGTCTGAAACATGCAATATATAAATGTTTATACATTTCCTATATATATTTAAAATGTCAGCTTAAGTGGCATATATTTTAAATGTAACATTTGACATCATCTAAATAAGCAATAAGGCCCGAGGAGGTGTGGTATATGGCCAATATACCACGGCTAC
This sequence comes from Oncorhynchus keta, assembly GCF_023373465.1. NCBI lineage: Eukaryota > Metazoa > Chordata > Actinopteri > Salmoniformes > Salmonidae > Oncorhynchus > Oncorhynchus keta. The sequence continues at coordinate 268,416 of NW_026286090.1, read as the reverse complement.
GGGCTGTTCGTAAACATGACGCAAAGCGGAGTGCCTGGACACAGCCCTTAGCCGTGGTATATTGGCCGTATATCACAAACCCCTGAGGAGCCTTATTGCTGTTATAAACTGGTTACCAATGTAATTAGAGCAGTAAAAATAAATGTTTTGTCACAGTCATGGTATACGGTCTGATATAGCACGGCTGTCAGCCAATCAGCATTCAGGGCTGGAACCACCCAGTTTATAATAGTAATCAGACCATGTTTCAGTATTACTGTATGTTATTGTATTTGTATGAAGAAGACAGACCAGTGTATCTGAAGTGTTAACAGGTTTATTCCTCACTGGAACCCAGTGGAACTCTGGCTCTTTCTGATGACATAAGAGAAACATGGACGCCCCCGATGATGACAAGCTCGGGAATAGTGACAACGCGGCCTTACACAAACCATTGTCTAAATAAAAACTCCCAGGAAAATATTTCTTCAGTCAGTTTGAAAGAACATGTCAAATACAGTACTTTACACAGTGGCACAAAATACATCTCTGATGGCTTATTTTTAATATCTTATATATACCTGTAAAAAATATATTCTCAAAATAAATAAATATATAAAATAAATATATGTCCCAGAAAAATGCATAAATTAAAAAAACTGAAACAGGCTAAGGTTATTTTGTATTTTTTTCTCGTCCATGCTCGTGTCAGGGAATAGAATGCAGTTACGGAATGTTCAGAACAGAATTCCTTCACAAATCTTCTAGAGTGTTTCGTCAAAACAGTCCACCTTGGGGTACCACAGAAGAACACAAAGTCTACACTCCACTGGAGGACCATCCACTCTTCTTCTCCTACTCCCATTTCACTACAGATAGATTGACCAATCAGAATGTCAGAAGCCACTCAGGGGGTGGTGAAGAAGAACCATCCGGAAAGATGACATCAGCAGCTCTGGAGGTGATCTCTTCACCTTCCAACACAATGCTCAAAACAAAGATGGCCACCAGGCCAGCCTCTCTTTGGCCAAAAAGCCCCTATTAAACACCTGTACTGCTTTCTCCTGGGGCTGCACCAGCCTTGACCCATTTTCGGGTCATTTTCACACATATTTGCTATCCACCCCACAGCCCCCAAGCGACCTTTCCTCCTTTGTTTCCATAGGAAGCCATAGGGAGACTGACGATATGCAGACCCTTCATAGGAGAGTACTGAGAGTTACGGTGCAGTGTGCTGGGTGTGTAGCGCCGCAGAGACGAACACACTCCCACTGGGTCTCAGCTGTGGCCCAGGACCTCTCTGTAGAGTTCGGGTACACGGTCGGGATCTACGGGCCTGGGCAGGAAGTGGGTGAAGCGCTGGTGTCGCCGGGAGCGGGCGCCGTCCCTGGACGTGCCGTCCTTGTTGAGCGCCACGAAGTAGTGCGCTCCCCGGTCACCATGTCTGTAGAGGTTGGATGAGTATGTGTTGTACCAGTTCTCCTCAAACTGCTCCCGGAACACGCACTCGGCTGTCAGCTTCTCCTAGAGAGAGAGAGAGAGGGAGACAGAGAGAGACAGAGAGGGAGACAGAGAGAGACAGAGAGAGAGAGAGAGAGACAGAGAGAGAGAGAGAGAGAGAGAGAGAGAGAGAGAGAGGGAGACAGAGAGAGACAGAGAGAGAGAGACAGACAGACAGACAGACAGAGAGAGAGAGAGAGAGAGAGAGAGAGAGAGAGAGAGAGAGAGAGAGAGAGAGAGAGGGATGGAGGGAGGGAGGGGGGGGAGGGAGGGGAGAGAGAGAGAGAAGAGAGAGGTGATTAGTGAAATGTTACACAACAGAGCAGTGTCATCTCAGTGGCAATGCTCACACACAAATACACACTTCCTTGCAGAACAAAATGTGTGCCACCTGCTGGTTGGTCATATCTTATCACCCTCCCAGATTAACAGGACAACAGAGGAGGCAGAGGAATTCTCTCTTTAAGTTGATGCTGAATAGTAACCTCTGTTATCACCTCCTACACAGAGATGCCCATGAGAATGGAGAGCAGCACTGAATACAAGACACATCATATGTAGACTATAGTTTATCAGTCTATGTAGACAGTATGATGGGTTTGTAGGCAGCAGGTCAGTAGGCAGTATGAAGGGTATATGTAGGCTGTATGCAGGCACTATGGAGGGTATATGTAGGCAGTATGCAGTCAGGGGTATATGTAGGCAGTATGCAGGCAGTATGCAGTAGGCAGTATGAAGGGTATATGTAGGCTGTATGCAGGCACTATGGAGGGTATATGTAGGCAGTATGCAGTCAGTATAAAGGGTATATGTAGGCAGTATGAAGGGTATATGTAGGCAGTATGCAGGCAGTATGAAGTGTATATGTAGGCAGTATGCAGGCAGTATGAAGGGTATATGTATGCAGTGTGAAGGGTATATGTAGGCAGTATGCAGGCAGTATGAAGGGTATATGTAGGCAGTGTGAAGGGTATATTGTATTCAGTAGGTATATTAGGCAGTATGAAGGCAGTATGCAGGCAGTATGAAGTGTATATGTAGGCAGTATGCAGGCAGTATGTAGGCAGTATGAAGGGTATATGTAGGCAGTGTAAGGGTGTATTGTATTCAGTAGGTATGCATTAGGCAGTATGAAGAGTATATGAAGGCAGTATGGGTATATGTAGGCAGTGTGAAGGGTATATTGTATTCAGTAGGTATGCATTAGGCAGTATGAAGAGTATATGAAGGCTGTATGAAGGCAGTATGAAGGCAGTGTGCAGGCAGTATGAGGGTATATGTAGTCAGTGTGAAGGGTGTATTGTATTCAGTAGGTATGCATTAGGCAGTATGAAGAGTATATGAAGGCTGTATGAAGGCAGTATAAGAGTATATGAAGGCAGTATGAAGGGTATATGTAGGCAGTGTGAAGGGTGTATTGTATTCAGTAGGTATGCATTAGGCAGTATGAATAGTATATGAAGGCAGTATGAAGGGTATATGTATATGAAGGTATATGAAGGCAGTATGAAGGGTATATGTATATGAAGAGCAGTATGAAGGGTATATGTAGGCAGTGTGAAGGGTGTATTGTATTCAGTAGGTATGCATTAGGCAGTATGAAGAGTATATGAAGGCAGTATGAAGGCAGTATAAGAGTGAAGGCAGTATGAAGGGTATATGTAGGCAGTGTGAAGGGTGTATTGTATTCAGTAGGTATGCATTAGGCAGTATGAAGAGTATATGAAGGCTGTATGAAGGCAGTATGAAGAGTATATGAAGGCAGTATGAAGGGTATATGTAGGCAGTGTGAAGGGTGTATTGTATTCAGTAGGTATGCATTAGGCAGTATGAATAGTATATGAAGGCAGTATGAAGGGTATATGTAGGCAGTATGAAGAGTATATGAAGGCAGTATGAAGGGTATATGTAGGCAGTATGAAGAGTATATGAAGGCAGTATGAAGGGTATATGAAGGCAGTATGAAGAGTATATGTAGGCAGTGTGAAGGGTGTATTGTATTCAGTAGGTATGCATTAGGCAGTATGAATAGTATATGAAGGCAGTATGAAGGGTATATGTAGGCAGTATGAAGAGTATATGTAGGCAGTGTGAAGGGTGCATGTATTCAGGGTATTCATTAGGCAGTATGACGAGTATATGTGTGATATATGAAGGCAGTAGGTATATGAAGGCAGTATGAAGGGTATATGTAGGCAGTATGAAGGGTATATGAAGAGTATATGAAGGCAATATGAAGGGTATATGTAGGCAGCATGTAGGCTATATACCAATGTAAAGACTTACAGAGCCGTAGAGGTCTCCCTTGCTGTTCATGCCCAGGTATAATCCACTGTCCACCCCACGGATGCTCACCATCCCCACAGCCAAGCTGATGAACTCCAAAATACCTGCTCATCAAACCAGCAGGACACCATTAGATTAACATCACATATTATGATGTCACAAGTCACAAGTTCAGCCAGTCATTGAGGGATATATTATTCAACGCTTAGTACTGAATTCATACTCTTATGTCTATCATGGAAGCTGTTATCAGTAGGCATTATTTGCTATCTTGCTGATAAGAAGGTCAGTTAGGAAAGGTAAAGAAATTCTGGCAATCTAATCTCCCTTGGGGAAATGAATTGTGTTGCAATATGTGCGAACATATTATGGGGTGTCTGAAATAGTAACTATGGTACAAAAACACATGCACACATTATAGATTAGACAGGATGCAATAGGTATATGTGTCCATAATCATAACATTATAATATTCATAATATAAATAGAATTCGTCTATTCAGAATCATATTCAGAATACAAAGAATAACAATGATCATTATACACCTTATATTACTGCCATAACTGTATAATAACTGCATTATTGCGCCGAAATATTTTCTAATGCCTTACCAAATCTGCTATGGTCTTTCCTGGTGCCTTGCACTGTGCCATCAGGCAGTATCTCGAGGTGGAACCCGGTCCTGCAGTACAGCTGCCTCCTCCGTAGAATCCCCTTCAGATGCGTCAGATCCGACGGCGTGCTCCGCGACAACCTCTCGGCCGACACCAGGTGCTCGCTCATCAGTCCGGGGGTGTCCCCAGCGGGCGTCAGGACAAAATGCGATCCGTGTCCGAAGCTATCCAGGCCGTGCAAGGAAAATGTACCCACCTCGCCCACTGCCCCCATCACAAAAACGACCGCCCCGCACGCTTCACAACCAGCCGCCTTGAACCGGGTAGAAAAGTTAACGTACTATGCTCCTGAAAGAGGGATCCTCCTGAGTGAATGTGTGTTTTTGCGCAGTCACCAAATGCGTATTTTCTCTCTCTTGCAAGTGCGCGTTTTATTTACATCCGCATATTATCCGTTTATCCTCAGTTCAGCACATGCTCTCCTCTCTCGACCTCGGGCTACTCCCCTTTGCTCTGTTTGTTCGTCCGGGTTTTCCTCCCCTCGCAGTCGTTGATGCGGTTGCCGGGAGAGTGCTCAGCTCGTGCTCACTGCGTTCTGCAAATGAAGAGTGCGAGCGTGAGAGGAGCGCCACTTTAAATATATTCCGTATGTAAATTCCCTCTTGCCGTATGCTAATGAGACGCTTTATAGATTTCTTTTTGAAACATAACTCCTTGATCCTTGACCGTCCTCACACCTTTGATGTTCAGTTTCATCTGCATCGCCGATTATCATCATCCCGTAGATGGATTATGAAAAGTACTGTAAGCGATTTGAAAGGAGAACAAGTGAGAGAGAACTCAATGAGAGTTGGTCCTTTAATAAAACGCCGTGTGAATCAAGGAGGTTTTCTCTATGGTGTCGCAGGGGAATGCGCAGTAGCCTATGTACAGAACACTACGGCTTCCTTGGCTGGCTCCAAGTGGTTTGGTGCACTAGGCGAGTGCAGCCAGTGAAGAGGTGTGTGTGAGTGTGTGTGTGGGGGGGGGGGGGCGTGTGTGTCAAAGACGTATGGCAGGTGGAGAGGCAATGGATGGGAGGGAGGGGAGAACATAACAAGACTAGGGGATGCGAGGCGGTGCTTTGAGTTGACAATTGCACTGACTGTCAGGAGTGTTATGTTCTCCACAAATAAATAATCTGCAGCAGTGTGTGTTAAGGGGGTGTGTGTTTGTGTTTCTATTGTGTGTGTATGGGTGCGTGCGCGCACGTGTTCATATAGTAGATAATTACTATCATCCTAAACGCTTTATAACCCTACGGCTCGAGTGACTCAGGTGCAGTCATTTTCTGCTGGGGGTGAGAGAAAAACTTCCCCTTCTTGTGCGTCATTTTCGCGCACAGATGTTGATTTATTGCCGCGCTTGTTTTATGTAATCCAGCCGCTGTTCCGCGGCGTGTTTAGAAACAGAACCCGCCGCACATCTGTGCAAACTGCATCACTTGACTGTCAATCTTCCACTGATCTCCTGGCCTCTTTGAACACGCTCTTCTTAATTGTGGTCTTAAAGAGCATAGGAATCAAAGACCAGAGCGATCAAAGTTGAGAGATCTTGTAAGGGGACCAACAACAGTCAGGGGGAACTTGGAGGTAGAAACCTGTTTGAACCTAGAGCTTCAAAATACCCAGATAGGCCGAGGTTACCTGACACCGTCACCGAGAGTCCCCCAGAAATACAACACAATAGTTCAAGCCACTTTGCCAATATTATAAACGTTTACAAATATCCTGTTGTGTATACGATGAATAACACTATCCTCATGTAGACTATTGTATTCGATTGATTTGGAGCATGGGACAATATGGTAGCCTACCAGCGCATCAAATAGTTCAAGCCACTTTGCCCATATTAGCGAGCCTACATGTACAGATAGTCTCCAGTGAATAGGCCTATGCCCTAACATGTATTGCATTGAATTGATTCTGGCCTGGGAGAATAGGGTACAGGGGAGGCAGCCAGTGACCTGAGTCTAACTGATAGGGTACAGGGCAGCAGCGCGTGCAATGCATCTGCCTGGGCCTGGGAATCGACTGGTTGCAAATGACCTAGTGACCATTTCCACACATAGGTGATTCATCAACATCTCTCTCCGGGGACCTTTCTCTCCCTGTTGGGTTCCCAGGGCTCATTAGTATTTATGATTTCCCCCAAAAATACCTTGAAACAAAATCGATGCGCGCTGCGCAGAAGCGATCAATCAATATGCGCGCGCGGATCGATGCGCCACAATGAAGACGTCAATTACGTGGCACATTTCCTGATGACATTGGCATTAGATGAATTGTTTCCAGGGTCACATTGAAAGATCTTCCCACTGCACATTGTGGAGCTCCGTGCAGAGTAAATGCAGTGTTGTTTGATATATGGGGAGAAAACCACACAGGCCTTTGCATGACCAGGTGGTTGAAGGCATCAAAGGGAACTTGAAGAACCCATCGGCTTAACGTTGATATATAAAGCATTAGTGTATAGCCAATGGAGTAAGTCGCATGCAGCAATCTTTGTACTCCTAATATCTGTCTCACTTCGAAACGTACTTGATCCAGCTGTAAGAAGTTATTGTGTAACATCGTGATGAAACAACACAATCACGATTTGCAATAAATACTTTTTTTTATGAATACAACTTTTCTTAATAGTTTGCCCCAACACTCGGGACCATATAATAGCCAACAGAGAAACGAAGTATTACTAGTCTACATTATGTTTTATTTGCAGTCTCTTGTCATTCGTGTGAATAGGGCTTGTCAACATTTGCATGCGTCCTGATTCTCCTGAATGTAAAACATATTGGCTTCTAATTATAATAGTAACGCAACTATGTATATAATTCACCAAGGTTCAGAAATAAGCACCTTATTCTGTCCAAAACCCATTGGAGTATCATATCCATCTGTTTTGGTGGCTGGTTCAAAGCCGAACTTCGATCAGAGCCGCAGCATCCCAAACTCCAGTGAATCAGAGTGAGAATATGATCCACATCTCGCGAGGAGTGAGAATACGTTTACCCTGCAATACTCTCATCATAGCAACAACAATGGCCGCTTTTCGCAGACTGGCTTCAATCGTAAACAGGTTAAATGTCTGGTCCGCTCCGAGAAACGAGCTCCTCGGCGCTCAGACGACTACCGGAGGTAGGACACAGAGATGCCTAGCTGTTGGGATGTGTCTCGCAACCGGGGGAGCGGTGGCATTTTATTTTTACAACGACATGTACAGTCAAAGATGCAGGAAGAGGATGGGATATCGCTTCAGTGGCCGCGACCTGCTCCCTGTCCTTTCCGCTGTAGAAGCACAGCAAAAGGTATAGGCTTCTAATTTACACTATGTGCTATGATAAGATAGTCTATGAAAAATGCCACGCACCGAGGACTCTTGTCCCCGAAAAGTATTCGTATGTTGACAGAATACAAACTCGCTGTCAAAGGCATTCTGCCATGAATGTGTTATAGCCTAAGTGGGTGAGCGTGATCTGAGAATTCGAGAAGCGCAGCGCCTATTTCAATGTGTTTTAGTAATATGTTCTTCTTTTGAAATGTTGTTTGGAAACCACAGACTTATGACTAGCCTAGTAGGCTACTAGTTACATTTTTCGCTGAGCGGATGTAGTCATTTCTGTACTGTACAACGGAAACATTAGGCCCAGTTTTTCCAGAGATGATATCGAGGCACACTGGAGAAGGAAGGGCGCTCTCCGCTCGAGACGGTGCTGAAATGACACGCGCGTGCCCCTTTGACGTAGTTACCGCAAAGGAGGCTTCACTGCCAACGACTGTTCTTACACTTCCTAACAAAATAATACAAATTGATTTCTTATTGTAATTTTATAATAAACATATGCTCGTTATTTCTTATACCATGACCAACTTAATTGGTAAATTGTAAACAACCAAGTATTTCAAATCATCCCACTTGTGGGAGGATCTCATATTTTGGTTCTCATGGTCTGGATGACTCTGTTAGGATATTTTTTTACATGCCCTTATATGGGTACTCAAAACACCATTTTCTATTGCGGTTTTAAGATCTGTTGATTAAATTCTCTTGACTTTTATTTGATTACTTAAACATGCACGAAGGTTACAGACATATGCCTTTTACTGATTTCTGTGTAGGCCTGATTCTGCTTGATAAGGCACTGTTGGGGTAAATATTAAAGTTCCATTGGAGACATTGACATTTACCTCTTGGAATGCATGCCACGGTGTGTTGGAATGGTGGACATATTTATTAATGTATCAGAAATATGAAGTACTAGTGAATTAAGTTATTTGTACAAACCCAGAACAGTAATCAGAGTTAGAGGGCCATGGGGGGGGGGGTCAAATCCATCCAAAATCCCTGAAGTCAAACCAGGAAGTGACTTCTTCTTCTACCCTTCTCTGGGGAAATTTCCTTCCATTTCTATCCATTCAATTAATTCCTTTGGAGGAAAAAAAAATCCCTTAACACAAACTCCTCATGAAAGCTTTATGAATGAATCTGTATGCAAATTGGGCTCCAGCGGAAAGTAGAAAACCTCTGTTCATGGTTTCCTCCCGTCAGGCACAGCAGAGTTAGTTTGTTATTTATACCCTGTTCTAATTACAACCCAAGAAGTCGTTTCTTTTTCTTTGCGCAGTGGCACTTTGGTGTATTTTAATCAGGCAAGCTGTCTTTCCCTCAATGCCTTGTGTGAAAGAGCCAGAGGTGGATCTAATTATAGACAGAGAGACACAAATAAAGATGTCGCTTCGAATACATTCAAAGCAAGGACACGGTAATGGTTCAGCTGGCATCTTCAAGAAGACAGTGTGTGAGCAGTGTTGTCTCTCTAGAAGAGATACTATTCTGTTCAACAGCGAGGCTGTTGTTGAGACTTTCTCGTTAGTAGCCCATTGCTTGGTCTTGCCGGGTGGATGGTGATATTTGATTTCTCTATTACAGCGATGATAGAAGGATGGAGAGAAGGAGAGAGGGTGCTCGGGAGAAAGAAAGAGGGATAGTGTAGTAAAGAAAATTGAAATGTGCTGGTTTAGCTGGCATCTTCGAGAGACAGTGAGAGGAGTAGTATCAGTATTGTCTTTCTAGAGGAGCTGTTTGCTTCTGGCTCCTGGCTAGAGTATTGATTGGAGGGCTGCTTGCCAGGTAGAGGGTGATATTTGATTTCTCTTGCACAGCTCTGATAGAGAGGGAGGGAGCGAGAGACAGGAAGAGAGAGAGAGAGAATCGCTGAGAAAGAAAGGCTCATTTTGATTTCTTCACCCTTAGGCCCAGGCAGAAAGATATTACAGTACGGTTTCAAAATGCTCAAGTCCACAGTGCATTGCATTGAAAATTGTCCATCAGCAAAACCAACCCGTTTGTTTGTCTGTTTGTGTGTTGCCAGACGCGGCCGTTTGACTTTGAGGAAGGAGACGTGTACATGTCGTCCCACGAGCAGCGCTTCCGTCTGTTCAGCTCAGTGGAATATGAGGGACAGCTCTACATGACCCCACAGAACTTCATCGAGTCCGTCACCATGAGCGAGCCCCGGAGTATGTACTACTAGGACACAGTTACCATATTTATGATGCTATTTTGGGAAACTGGCCCTCCATCTTGGCTCCAAAAGTTCCATAATGATTTCTAACCTGGAATGTGTTTTACCAACCTTCCAGATCCAAATTGGTGCCCATTAGAAAATAATAGTTTCACTAGCTCTATGCAGTTTATATCGAAGTGATTTGTCTTTTTATCTGTTATGTTTTGTGATCTATAATGTTCTGCATGGCTTAAATAGCGCTGCAAATAGAGACCAGGGCCCGTATCCACAAAGCCTCTCAGAGTATGAGTGCTGATCTAGGATCTGTCCATATAATCCTGTTCATTATGATCTAAAAGGCCAAACTGATCCTAGATCAGCACTCCTACTTGAGCTGCTTTGTGGATATGGGCCCTAGATTATTTTTTTGGCAAAAAATTCAGTAAAAAATACACAAGTTTTGAATATAATCATATAATCATCCTGACAAAGCAGATTGAGAGTTGAATGAATTTCCACAAACCCTAGAAGCTGACATTTCGCCGGCTGCTATGAGAGAAAGAGAAGGCGCTCACAGCCCAGTGAGGATTTCAGTGGGAACGGCCCATGGTTTGTTTTACTCCCTCTGCCAGTGTAATGCCTCTGTTTTGGGAGGTTTCTTAACAGATTGCTCATAGCCAGTGGACCTCAGAAGATACGGGCGTGTGTAGCACTGTTTAGTCTGATGGTTAATGCTGTCACACAGCACACGGACCAGACTCCCCACTGAGAATGGGATAGATGGGGCTTTTAAAGTGTGTGTGTGTGTCAGAGGCCACCTAATGTTTCCTTTGAGGTTGAATTAGACCACCCCTTTATAAAGACCAAAACAAATCTGCACTTTTACTAGAACATTGCCCCAGACAGACACAGGGCTACAGTACAAAGCGAAGCAGAGGGCACTTTATGGCCTTGTAATAGGTCTATGGTGACAGTGTATGGATGTGTTATTATGACTATGGAACCCCTCATACTGATGTTATCTGATCCAGCCCACACACACTCCGTTATGCTCTCTCTCTCTCTCTCTCTCTCTCTCTCTCTCTCTCTCTCTCTCTCTCTCTCTCTCTCTCTCTCTCTCTCTCTCTCTCTCTCTCTCTCTCTCTCTCTCTCTCTCTCTCTCTCTCTCTCTCTCTCTCTGTCTGTCTCTCTCTCTGTCTCTCTATCTCTCGCTCTCTGTCTCTGTCTCTCTCTCTCTGTCTCTCTATCTCTGTCTCTCTGTCTCTCTCTCACTTTCTCTCTCTCTCACTTGCTCTCTCTCTATCTCTCTCCCTCTCTCTCTTTCCTCCAGACAAGAAGCCGTGGATGTCCCTCACTAAACAGGTCTGAGAACAGTTAGTATTTTTGTTGATGAAGAGCTATGCTATAAAACTCCTGTTCCTACCTATACATGTAATGTATGATAAACTGTATATTTAAAACATATTAATATTGAATGTTTTAGACAGGGCTAGTGATGATTAGTTGACAGCTAGCTGTAATACCGTACATATACAGAATAGCCATCTTCCCTATTCACACTTTAGTCATTCAGCATACTCTCTTATCCAGAGTGACCTACAGGAGCAATTACAGTTAAGTGCCTTGCTCAAGGGCACATTTTCACCTAGTCTGCTAGGAGATTCAAACCAGCGACCTTTCGGTTACTGGCCCAACTCTCTTAACCTCCAGGCTACCTGCCACCCCACTGCCATAGTATTGCAGCAGCAATTGACTTGGAAGCATGCTATCGTATACAAGCTACTGCAGATGTAGGATCTTAATTTGAACTACAGCAGGAAAATAATCTTGCAGCAACAGGAAATGTGAATTATTATGTGGATTATAATTAATGGTCAATTTAGTTGGGATTCATATATTTTTCATAAGGGAAAATCAAATCTGAAATTTTAGTGTGGATGTTCTCCTGCGACAGGGTGATCAAATTAAGATCCCACATCTGTTCCTAACATTAAGCAACAGCATAGTATTTTTGTATGTTCTAGTCAGACAGTGACACTTCTAAAGGTTAAAGTCATGCCTGCATCCCAAATGACACCCTATTCCCTCTTCCCTATATACCCTATTCCCTATTTAGGGTGGCAGGGTAGCCCAGTGGTTAGAGCATTGGACTTGTAACCAAAAAGTTGCAAGATTGAATCCCCGAGCTGACAAGATACAAACCTGTTGTCCTGCCCCTGAACAAGGTAGTTAACCCACTGTTCCTAGGCCGTCATTGAAAATAAGAATTTGTTCTTAACTGACTAGCCTAGTTAATGAACAGTGCACTACTTTTGAACAGGGCCCATAGGGCTTTGGTGACTAGTAGTAGACAATGTAGGGAAAAGGGTGTGATTGAGGACATGGAGTGTTGTGTGTCTGTGGAGACTCATAGCGTTGTCTCTGTTGACATCAGGAACTGGAGAAGATCTTGGGAGATACTCCAGCGGTGTGGCAGGGAACGTCCAAACTGTTCCGGAACCTACGGGAACGAGGTAGGGACTAAAGGAACGTTCTGTGTACCTCGTAATGGATTGTGTGTGTGTGTGTGAGACTGACTTCACACACAATTCCGCATGGCAAAGGCACCTTGAGCTAGTGCAAACATACACACACACGCACGCTCTCACACACAAACTCGCAGGCACTCACACATGCACACACACACACACACACACACACACACACACACACACACACACACACACACACACACACACACACACACACACACACACACACACACACACACACACACACACACACACACACACACACACACACACACACACACACACACAATGATTAGCATGTTATTTGAGGGAGTAAGCACTTATATAGTTAAACTCATGGAAAGTCATGTACAGACCAGTAATAGCTACAGACCAGTCATAGCTACAGACCAGTCATAGCTACAGACCAGTCATAGCTACAGACCAGTCATAGCTACAGACCTGTCATAGCTACAGTCCAGTCATAGCTACAGTCCTGTCATAGCTACAGACCAGTCATAGCTACAGACCTGTCATAGCTACAGACCAGTCATAGCTACAGTCCTGTCATAGCTACAGACCAGTCATAGCTACAGACCAGTCATAGCTACAGTCCTGTCATAGCTACAGACCAGTCATAGCTACAAACCAGTCATAGCTACAGTCCTGTCATAGCTACAGTCCTGTCATAGCTACAGTCCTGTCATAGCTACAGTCCAGTCATAGCTACAAACCTGTCATAGCTACAGTCCTGTCATAGCTACAGAGCTGTCATAGCTACAGTCCTGTCATAGCTACAGTCCAGTCATAACTACAGTCCAGTCATAGCTACAGTCCTGTCATAGCTACAGTCTAGTCATAGCTACAGACCAGTCATAGCTACAGTCCAGTCATAGCTACAGTCCTGTCATAGCTACAGTCCAGTCATAGCTACAGTCCTGTCATAGCTACAGTCCAGTCATAGCTACAGTCCAGTCATAGCTACAGTCCTGTCATAGCTACAGTCCAGTCATAGCTACAAACCTGTCATAGCTACAGTCCTGTCATAGCTACAGTCCAGTCATAGCTACAAACCTGTCATAGCTACAGTCCAGTCATAGCTACAGTCCAGTCATAGCTACAGTCCAGTCACAGCTACAGTCCAGTCACAGCTACAGTCCTGTCATATCTACAGTGAAAGTGGTGCAGTGTGTCTTGGTGTATTTAGTCCAGGCTGTATGACAGTGACAGAACTACATGATGTCATAATGCTATAGGCTGTATGACAGAGACAGTGCTACATGATGTCATAATGCTACAGGATGTATGACAGTGACAGAACTACATGATGTCATAATGCTATAGGCTGTATGACAGAGACAGTGCTACATGATGTCATAATGCTACAGGATGTATGACAGTGACAGAACTACATGATGTCATAATGCTATAGGCTGTATGACAGAGACAGTGCCATGATGTCATAATGCTACAGGATGTATGACAGTGACAGAACTACATGATGTCATAATGCTACAGGATGTATGACAGTGACAGAACTACATGATGTCATAATGCTATAGGCTGTATGACAGAGACAGTGCTACATGATGTCATAATGCTACAGGATGTATGACAGTGACAGAACACATGATGTCATAATGCTATAGGCTGTATGACAGAGACAGTGCTACATGATGTCATAATGCTACAGGATGTATGACAGAGACAGTGCTACATGATGTCATAATGCTACAGGATGTATGACAGTGACAGTGCTACATGATGTCATAATGCTATAGGCTGTATGACAGTGACAGAACTACATGATGTCATAATGCTATAGGCTGTATGACAGAGACAGTGCTACATGATGTCATAATGCTACAGGATGTATGACAGTGACAGTGCTACATGATGTCATAATGCTACAGGCTGTATGACAGTGCTACATGATGTCATAATGCTACAGGCTGTATGACAGTGATAGTGTTGCGGTGTGTCTAGCTGTTCAGGCTCTGGTCACAGTGTGGTTCCTCTAAGCCGGGGCCGGTCCCCCCTGTGGTCACCTTACGGTCGCCCTGGTAAACCCTAAAAATAGAATCACTCTCTCTGCTCTTCCCATGTCATCCTCTCATCCTATACTTTCCTCTCTTCTCCACCTCTCCCCTCAGTTCCCTCTCCTCTTTTCCTTGTCACCCTCTCTTTCTTTATCCCTCCTCTTCTCTGTTTTCCTCCCCCTTTCTTTCTTCGCCTCTCGTTTCCCTCTCTTTGCTCCATCCAATGGTTTCCCTCCCCGCCCCTCCTCTCTTCTCCTCCTCTCTTTTCTCCTCTTCACCCTCTCCTCCATTCCTCTAGAAACATGCAGCAGCTCTGTTCCAACAGCAGAGCCTTCTGCCCTCCATCCATCCTCTCCAACATAAAAATTGAAACAGTGAAAATGAATCACATACATTAATAAGACGTGTACTGTACCACAGAGAGAGAGAGAGACATACTGTACCACAGAGAGAGAGAGAGACATACTGTACCACAGAGAGAGAGAGAGACATACTGTACGAGAGAGAGAGAGAGAGACATACTGTACCACAGAGAGAGAGAGACATACTGTACGACAGAGAGAGAGAGACATACTGTACCACAGAGAGAGAGAGAGACATACTGTACCACAGAGAGAGAGAGACATACTGAGAGACATACTGTACCACAGAGAGAGAGAGACATACTGTACGAGAGAGAGAGAGAGACATACTGTACCACAGAGAGAGAGAGAGACATACTGTACCACAGAGAGAGAGAGACATACTGTACCACAGAGAGAGAGAGAGACATACTGTACCACAGAGAGAGAGTACCAGAGACATACTGTACCACAGAGAGAGAGAGAGACATACTGTACCAGAGAGAGAGAGAGAGACATACTGTACCACAGAGAGAGAGAGAGACATACTGTACCACAGAGAGAGAGAGAGACATACTGTACGAGAGAGAGAGAGACATACTGTACCACAGAGAGAGAGAGACACAGAGAGAGAGACATACTGTACCACAGAGAGAGAGAGAGATATACTGTACCACAGAGAGAGAGAGAGACATACTGTACCAGAGAGAGAGAGAGACATACTGTACCACAGAGAGAGAGAGAGAGAGAGACATACTGTACCACAGAGAGAGAGACATACTGTACCACAGAGAGAGAGATACTGTACCACAGAGTACAAGAGAGAGAGAGACATACTGTACCACAGAGAGAGAGAGAGACATACTGTACCACAGAGAGAGAGAGACATACTGTACCACAGACATACTGTACCACAGAGAGAGAGAGAGACATACTGTACAGAGAGAGAGAGACATACTGTACCACAGAGAGAGAGAGAGACATACTGTACCACAGAGAGAGAGAGAGACATACTGTACCACAGAGAGAGAGAGAGAGACATACTGTACGAGAGAGAGAGAGAGACATACTGTACCACAGAGAGAGAGAGACATACTGTACGAGAGAGAGAGAGAGACATACTGTACCACAGAGAGAGAGAGAGACATACTGTACCACAGAGAGAGAGAGACAGAGAGAGAGAGACATACTGTACCACAGAGAGAGAGAGACAGACATACTGTACGAGAGAGAGAGAGAGAGAGACATACTGTACGAGAGAGAGAGAGAGACATACTGTACCACAGAGAGAGAGAGAGACATACTGTACCACAGAGAGAGAGAGAGACATACTGTACCACAGAGAGAGAGAGAGACATACTGTACGAGAGAGAGAGAGAGAGACATACTGTACGAGAGAGAGAGAGAGACATACTGTACGAGAGAGAGAGAGACATACTGTACCACAGAGAGAGAGAGAGACATACTGTACGAGAGAGAGAGAGAGAGACATACTGTACGAGAGAGAGAGAGAGAGACATACTGTACGAGAGAGAGAGAGAGAGACATACTGTACGAGAGAGAGAGAGAGAGACATACTGTACCACAGAGAGAGAGAGACATACTGTACGAGAGAGAGAGAGACGAGAGAGAGAGAGAGACATACTGTACCACAGAGAGAGAGAGAGACATACTGTACCACAGAGAGAGAGAGACATACTGTACGAGAGAGAGTAGAGAGAGAGAGAGACATACTGTACAGAGAGAGAGAGAGAGAGACATACTGTACGAGAGAGAGAGAGAGAGAGAGAGACATACTGTACGAGAGAGAGAGAGAGACATACTGTACCACAGAGAGAGAGAGAGAGACATACTGTACGAGAGAGAGAGAGAGACATACTGTACAAGAGAGAGAGAGAGACATACTGTACGAGAGAGAGAGAGACATACTGTACGAGAGAGAGAGAGAGAGACATACTGTACGAGAGAGAGAGAGAGACATACTGTACGAGAGAGAGAGAGACATACTGTACGAGAGAGAGAGAGACATACTGTACCACAGAGAGAGAGAGAGACATACTGTACAAGAGAGAGAGAGAGACATACTGTACAGAGAGAGAGAGAGACATACTGTACGAGAGAGAGAGAGACATACTGTACGAGAGAGAGACATACTGTACGAGAGAGAGAGAGAGACATACTGTACCACAGAGAGAGAGAGAGACAGACATACTGTACGAGAGAGAGAGAGAGACATACTGTACCAGAGAGAGAGAGAGACATACTGTACGAGAGAGAGAGAGAGACATACTGTACGAGAGAGAGAGAGAGACATACTGTACGAGAGAGAGAGAGAGAGAGAGACATACTGTACGAGAGAGAGAGAGAGAGACATACTGTACGAGAGAGAGAGAGAGACATACTGTACGAGAGAGAGAGAGACATACTGTACCATACTGTACGAGAGAGAGAGAGAGACATACTGTACCACAGAGAGAGAGAGACATACTGTACGAGAGAGAGACATACTGTAGAGAGAGAGAGATACTGTACGAGAGAGAGAGAGAGAGAGAGAGAGACATACTGTACGAGAGAGAGAGAGACATACTGTACCAGAGAGAGAGAGAGACATACTGTACGAGAGAGAGAGAGACATACTGTACGAGAGAGAGAGAGACATACTGTACGAGAGAGAGAGAGACATACTGTACGAGAGAGAGAGAGACATACTGTACGAGAGAGAGAGAGAGACATACTGTACGAGAGAGAGAGAGAGACATACTGTACGAGAGAGAGAGAGACATACTGTACGAGAGAGAGAGAGAGAGATACTGT
The DNA here is from genome assembly GCF_023373465.1 of Oncorhynchus keta. Taxonomy (NCBI): domain Eukaryota; kingdom Metazoa; phylum Chordata; class Actinopteri; order Salmoniformes; family Salmonidae; genus Oncorhynchus; species Oncorhynchus keta. The sequence continues at coordinate 250,787 of NW_026286090.1, read as the reverse complement.
ACGAGAGAGAGAGAGACAGAGACATACTGTACCACACGAGAGAGAGAGAGACATACTGTACATACTGTACTGTACGAGAGAGAGAGAGAGACATACTGTACCACAGAGAGAGAGAGAGACATACTGTACGAGAGAGAGAGAGATACTGTACGAGAGAGAGAGAGAGACATACTGTACCAGAGAGAGAGAGAGACATACTGTACGAGAGAGAGAGAGATATACTGTACCACAGAGAGAGAGAGAGACATACTGTACCACAGAGAGAGAGAGACATACTGTACCACAGAGAGAGAGAGACATACTGTACCACAGAGAGAGAGAGAGACATACTGTACCACAGAGAGAGAGAGAGACATACTGTACGAGAGAGAGAGAGAGACATACTGTACGAGAGAGAGAGAGAGAGACATACTGTACGAGAGAGAGAGAGACATACTGTACAGAGAGAGAGAGAGAGAGAGAGAGACATACTGTACGAGAGAGAGAGAGAGACATACTGTACGAGAGAGAGAGAGAGAGAGACATACTGTACGAGAGAGAGAGAGAGACATACTGTACGAGAGAGAGAGAGACATACTGTACGAGAGAGAGAGAGAGAGACATACTGTACGAGAGAGAGAGAGAGAGACATACTGTAGAGAGAGAGAGAGAGACATACTGTACAGAGAGAGAGAGAGAGAGACCACAGAGACTGTACGAGAGAGAGAGAGATGGATACTGTACGAGAGAGAGAGAGAGAGACATACTGTACAAGAGAGAGAGAGAGAGAGACATACTGTACGAGAGAGAGAGAGATGGATACTGTTCGAGAGAGAGAGAGACATACTGTACGAGAGAGAGAGAGACATACTGTTCGAGAGAGAGAGAGACATACTGTACGAGAGAGAGAGAGATGGATACTGTTCGAGAGAGAGAGAGACATACTGTACCACAGAGAGAGAGAGAGACATACTGTTCGAGAGAGAGAGAGACATACTGTACGAGAGAGAGAGAGAGACATACTGTACGAGAGAGAGAGAGATGGATACTGTTCGAGAGAGAGAGAGACATACTGTACGAGAGAGAGAGAGAGAGACATACTGTACGAGAGAGAGAGAGAGACATACTGTAGAGAGAGATGGATACTGTACGAGAGAGAGAGAGACATACTGTACGAGAGAGAGAGAGACACATACTGTACGAGAGAGAGAGATGGATACTGTTCGAGAGAGAGAGAGACATACTGTACGAGAGAGAGAGAGAGACATACTGTACGAGAGAGAGAGAGACATACTGTACGAGAGAGAGAGAGACATACTGTACGAGAGAGAGAGAGACATACTGTACGAGAGAGAGAGATGGATACTGTTCGAGAGAGAGAGAGACATACTGTACGAGAGAGAGAGAGATGGATACTGTTCGAGAGAGAGAGAGACATACTGTACGAGAGAGAGAGAGATACTGGATACTGTTCGAGAGAGAGAGATGGATACTGTTCGAGAGAGAGAGAGACATACTGTACGAGAGAGAGAGAGATGGATACTGTTCGAGAGAGAGAGAGACATACTGTACGAGAGAGAGAGAGATGGATACTGTTCGAGAGAGAGAGAGACATACTGTACGAGAGAGAGAGAGATGGATACTGTTCGAGAGAGAGAGAGACATACTGTACGAGAGAGAGAGAGATGGATACTGTTCGAGAGAGAGAGAGACATACTGTACGAGAGAGAGAGAGATGGATACTGTTCGAGAGAGAGGCAGGGACCCGGTCGCAATTAAAGCAATTGCTTGTGGAGTACGCAACAGTGGAATCACACGGCTGTTGATTCCCCACGGTGATAATTATAACACGCTCAGCAGCATGCCGTACTGCCTTCCCCAACCAGGAAGCTAAATATAAACCTCTCTCAATTATGTACCTCTCCTCCCTCTACACCTCTCTCTCCTCTCCTCCCTTACCCCTCTCTCTTTCTTCTCCTTCCTCTACCCCTCTCTCTCTCTCCTCTCCTCCCTTACCCCTCGCTCTCCTCTCCTCCCTCTACCCCTTTCTCTCCCTAAACCCTCTACCTCTCTCTCTCCTCTCCTCCCTCTACCCCTCTCTTTCTCCTCTCCTCCTGTCACGTTCGTTGAAAGGAGTAGACAGAGGCACAGCGTGCGTAGAGTTCCACATATTTTAATAAACTGAAACTCACCAAACAAAACAATGAATCACAAACTAAATGTGAAGCTACTGGTGTGCACACAGGCAACTAACTGTAGATAAGATCCCACAAATCACAATTGAGGAAATGGCTACCTAAATATGATCCCCAATCAGAGACAATGATAAACAGCTGCCTCTGATTGTGAACCATATCAGGCCACCATAGAAGTACAATTTACTTAGATGACCCACCTAGTCACTATCACGCCCCAACTAACATAGAGAATGAACAGCTCTCTAAGGTCAGGGCGTGACACCTCCCTCTACCCCTCTCTCCTCTCCTCCCTTTACCACTCTCTCTCTCCTCTCCTCTCCTCCCTCTACCCCTCTCTCCTCTCCTCCCTTTACCCCTCTCTCTCTCCTCTCCTCTCTCCTCTCCTTCCTGTCTATCTCTCCTCTCCTCCCTTTACCTGTCTCTCTCTCTCTCTCTCCTCTCCTCTCCTCCCTCTACCCCCCTCTCTCTCTCCTCTCCTCTCCTCCATCTACCCTCTCTCTCTCCTCTCCTCCCTCTACCCATCTACCCCTGTATTAACACCAGAGAGTTACACGCACGAACGCATTCATACACACATGCATACTCTCTCTCTCTCCTTCTCGTTCCCTCTCTTTTTCTATCCCTCTATAATCCCTCTCTTCTCTCTACCTCTACTCCCCTTTAACCCTGTGTTAATGCTAGAGAGTTCTTCCTTCCTTCCTTCCTTCCTTCCTTCCTTCCTTCCTTCCTTCCTTCCTTCCTTCCTTCCTTCCTTCCTTCCTTCCTTCCTTCCTTACTTACTTACTTACTTACTTACTTACTTACTTACTTACTTACTTACTTACTTACTTACTTACTTCCTTCCTTCCTTCCTTCCTTCCTTCCTTCCTTCCTTCCTCCCTCCCTCCCTCCCTCCCTCCCTCCCTCCCTCCCTCCCTTCATCCTTCATCCTGCCCTCCCTCCCTCATCTTTAATTCACCACACAATATTATCTCCAGAACTGTTACAAGTCTTTTGTATGCAGATCATCCTCATATTATGATCATATATTTATTCAGTTATGTGTTTTGTTATGAAACCAGCTAAGTATTTCAAATTAAGGTAATGATTATTTATTGTGTGTTATTGTGTTTGTGTGCATGTGTATGTGTGTATGTTTGTGTGTTTCTTCAATCCTACCCGACTGGTATGTTTTCTCTGGGAACAGTATCCAAGGGAAGAATTTCTCTGGAGAGAGGAAGGGAGGGAGGAGAGGGAGGGGAGGGAGGAGAGGAGAGGGAGGGAGGGGGAGGGAGGGAGGGAGGGAGGGAGGGAGGGAGGGAGGGGGGGAGGGAGGGGAGGGAGGGGAGGGAGGGGGAGGAGGGGAGGGAGGGAGGGAGGGAGGAGGGAGGGAGGGAGGGAGGAAGGGAGGGAGGAAGAAGGAAGGAGGGAGGGAGGGAGGAGGGAGGGAGGGAGGGAGGGGAGGGAGGAAGGAAGGAAGGAAGGAAGGAAGGAAGGAAGGAAGGAAGGAAGGAAGGAAGGAAGGAAGGAAGGAAGGAAGGAAGGAAGGAAGGAAGGAAGGAAGGAAGGAAGGAAGGAAGGAAGGAAGGAGAGGAGGCAAGAGAGGAGATGAGAAGAGAAGAGAGGAGAGGAGAGGAGAGGAGAGGAGAGGAGAGGAGGCAAGAGAAGAGATGAGAAGAGAAGAGAGGAGATGAGAGGAGGGAGAGGAGAGGAGAGGAGAGGAGAGGAGGCAAGAGAAGAGATGAGAAGAGAAGAGAGGAGATGAGAGGAGGGAGAGGAGAGGAGAGGAGAGGAGGCAAGAGAAGAGAAGAGAAGAGAAGAGAAGAGAAGAGAAGAGAAGAGAGGAGAGGAGAGGAGAGGAGAGGAGAGGATGTGTTGATGTGTCTGACACTAGATGTGTTGGGAATGGGATGTAGGAGTGTATTAGGAAAACACTAGTGAGGAAGTTGGGCCTGTCTCCAAGCTACAGCATATTTTCATACTGGCTGGGTCTAGTGTTGGTATTTCTATGAATGGCAGGGAGAAAGTTGGTTAGGCCTCTGCCAAGACTACACACTCACACAGACTCATACACACTTACACCCTCACACACACTCATACACACAGTAACACCCTGGTGTCCCTGAGAAGGTCACACCTGGGCTCCAGAGTAGCGACGTGGAAATGTTTTCTTGTCCTTCCCTCTTCCTGTTGCTTTAGGGAGGCTCCCCGTGCACGTACTCCCCCCCACACATACACACACCTCACCCCCACACATACACACACCTCACCCCACACATACACACACCTCACCCCCACACATACACACACCTCACCCCCACACATACACACACCTCACCCTACACATACACACACCTCACCCCCACACATACACACACCTCACCCCACACATACACACACCTCACCCCCACACATACACACACCTCACCCTACACATACACACACCTCACCCCCACACATACCCACACCTCACCCCCACACATACACACACCTCACCCCCACACATACACCACCTCACCCTACACATACACACACCTCACCCCCACACATACACACACCTCACCCCACACATACACACACACCTCACCCCCACACATACACACACCTCACCCACCCCACACATACACACACCTCACCTCCACACATACACACACCTCACCCCCACACATACACACCCTCACCCTACACATACACACACCTCTCACCCCCACACATACCCACCTCCCCTACACATACACACACCTCACCCCCACACATACACACACCTCACCCCACACATACACACACCTCACCCCCCACACATACACACACCTCACCCCCACACACACCCCCCACACACACACACCTCACCCTACACATACACACACCTCACCCCCACACATACACACACCTCACCCCCACACGTACACACACCTCACCCCCACACATACACACACCTCACCCCCCACACATACACACACCTCACCCCCACACATACACACACCCCTCACCCCACACATACACACACCTCACCCCCACACATACACACACCTCACCCCCACACATACACACACCCCCCCCCACACATACACACACCTCACCCCCACACATACACACACCTCACCCCACACATACACACACCTCACCCCCACACATACACACACCTCACCCCCACACATACACACACCTCACCCCCACACATACACACACCTCACCCCTACACATACACACACCCCCACACCACACCTCACACACATACACACACCTCACCCCCACACATACACACACATCACCCCCACACATACACACACCTCACCCCCACACATACACACACCTCACCCCCCACACATACACACACCTCACCCCCACACATACACACACCTCACCCCCCACACATACACACACCCCCCCCTACACATCACCCCCACACATACACACATCTCACCCCCACACATACACACACCTCACCCCCACACATACACACACCTCACCCCCACACATACACACACCTCACCCCACACATACACACACCTCACCCCCACACATACACACACCTCACCCCCACACATACACACACCTCACCCCACACATACACACACCTCACCCCCACACATACATACACCTCACCCCCACACATACACACACCTCACACACCTCACCCCACACATACACACACTCACCCACCCCACACATACACACCCCACCTCACCCCCACACATACACACACCTCACCCCCCACACCCACACACACCCCACACATACACACACCTCACCCCCACACATACACACATCTCACCCCACACATACACACACCTCACCCCCACACATACACACACCTCACCCCCACACATACACCCCACACACATACACACACCTCACCCCCACACATACACACATCTCACCCCCACACATACACACATCTCACCCCCACACATACACACACCTCACCCCCACACGTACACACACCTCACCCCCACACATACACACACCTCACCCCACACATACACACACCTCACCCCACACATACACACACCTCACCCACACCCTCACACACATACACACACCTCACCCCCACACATACACACACACATCTCACCCCCACACATACACACACCTCACCCCCACACACATACACACACCTCACCCCACACATACACACACCTCACCCCCACACATACACACACCTCACCCCACACATACACACACCTCACCCCCCACACATACACACACCTCACCCCACACATACACACACCTCACCCCCACACATACACACACCTCACCCCCACACATACACACACCTCACCCCCACACACCTACACACACACCCTCACCCCCCACACATACACACACATCTCACCCCACACATACACACACCTCACCCCCACACATACACACACCTCACCCCACACATACACACACCTCACCCCCACACATACACACACCTCACCCCACACATACACACACCTCACCCCCACACATACACACACCTCACCCCACACATACACACACCTCACCCCACACATACACACACCTCACCACACCACCACCACACACACACACCTCACCTCACCCCACACATACACACACCTCACCCCCCATACACACACCTCACCCCACACATACACACACCTCACCCCACACATACACACACCTCACCCCACACATACACACACCTCACCCCACACATACACACACCTCACCCCACACATACACACACCTCACCCCCACACATACACACACCTCACCCCACACATACACACACCTCACCTCACCCCCCACACATACACACACCTCACCCCACACATACACACACCTCACCCCACACATACACACACCTCACCCCACACATACACACACCTCACCCCACACATACACACACACCCCCCACACATACACACCCTCACCCCCACATACACACACCACTCACCCCCCTACATACACACACTCACCCCCACACACACTCACCTCACCCCACACATACACACACCTCACCCCACACATACACACATCTCACCCCACACATACACACACCTCACCCTACACATACACACAACTCACCCCCACATACACACACCTCACCCCCACACATACACACACCTCACCCCACACATACACACACCTCACCCCCACACATACACACACCTCACCCTACACATACACACACTCACCTACACATACACACACCTCACACACATACACACACCTCACCCCACACATACACACACCTCACCCCACATACACACATACACACACACACACCTCACCCCCACACACACATACACACATCTCACCCCCACACACACCTACACACACCACACCTCACCCCCACACATACACACACCTCACCCCACACATACACACACCTCACCCCCCACATACACATACACACACCTCACCCCCCCCACACATACACACACCTCACCCCACACATACACACACCTCACACACATACACACACCTCACCCCACACATACACACACCTCACCCCACACATACACACATCTCACCCCCACACATACACACACCTCACCCCCACACATACACACACCTCACCCCCCACACATACACACACCTCACCCCACACATACACACACCTCACCCCACACATACACACACCTCACCCCCACACATACACACATCTCACCCCCACACATACACACACCTCACCCCCACACATACACACACCTCACCCCCACACATACACACACCTCACCCCCACACATACACACACCTCACCCCCACACGTACACACACCTCACCCCCACACATACACACACCTCACCCCACACATACACACACCTCACCCCCACACATACACACACCTCACCCCCACACATACACACACCTCACCTACACACATACACACATCTCACCCCCACACGTACACACACCTCACCCCTACACATACATACACCTCACCTCACCCCACACACCTCACCCCCACACACACACACCTCACCCCCACACATACACACACCTCACCCCACACACCCCCACACATACACACACACCCCACCCCACACATACACACACACTCACCCCACACACATACACACACCTCACCCCCACACATACACACACCTCACCCCCACACATACACACACCTCACCCTACACACATACACACACCTCACCCCCACACATACAAAACCCTCACCCCCACACATACACACACCTCACCCCACACATACACACACCTCACCCCACACATACACACACCTCACCCCACACATACACACACCTCACCCCCACACATACACACACCTCACCCCACACAAACACACACCTCACCCCACACATACATACACCTCACCTCACCCCCACACATACACACACCTCACCCCCCACACACACACACACACACCCCCACACATACACACACACCTCACCCCTCACCCCTACACATACACACACCTCACCCCCACACATACACACACCTCACCCCCACACATACACACACATACTCACCCCCCCACACATACACACACCTCACCCCACACATACACACACCCTCACCCCACACATACACACACCTCACCCCACACATACACACACCTCACCCCCACACATACACACACCTCACCCCACACATACACACACCTCACCCCACACATACACACACCTCACCCCCACACCTCACCCCCACACACACACCTCACCCCCACACATACACACACCTCACCCCCACACATACACACACCTCACCCCACACATACACACACCTCACCCCCACACATACACACACCTCACCCCACACATACACACACCTCACCCCCACACATACACACACCTCACCCCACACATACACACACCTCACCCCACACATACACACACCTCACCCCCACACATACACACACCTCACCCCCACACATACACACACCTCACCCCCACACATACACACACCTCACCCCCACACATACACACACCTCACCCCCACACATACACACACCTCACCCCCACACATACACACACCTCACCCCACACATACACACACCTCACCCCACACATACACACACCTCACCCCCACATACACACACCTCACCCCACACATACACACACCTCACCCCACACATACACACACCTCACCCCCACACATACACACACACACATACACCCCTCACACATACACACACCTCACCCCACACATACACACACCTCCCCCCACACATACACACACCTCACCCCACACATACACACACCTCACCCCCACACATACACACACCTCACCCCACACATACCCCCCACACACACACACCCCCCCACACATACACACACCTCACCCCCCACACATACACACACCTCACCCCCACACATACACACACTCACCCCCACACATACACACACACACTCACCCCCATATATACACACACCTCACCCCCACACCACTCTTTTTATCTTGCCAGTTAACATCAGCACAGCCCCACCAAAAAAAACGGAGAAAGGAGGAAAGGAAAGGAGAGGAAATGAGAGGAAAGAGGGAAGGAGATAAAAGGAAAGAAAGAATGAAGTGATCAGGGAGCAAAGGTGTGGTTGAGGAGGAAGACAACGTGGAGACACGTCTCTGTGGTGTTTGTTCTCGGTGATGTCGGGACACGCTTCCTTTGGCACTCGGTGACGGCCGAGGACAGTTTCAATCCCCGGAATGGCGTCGGATTACCGTTTGCTGTGCGCATGAGTCGGTGCTGGGCGGCAGACTCTGGAATGTTTCTGTGTTTCTGTGTGTTGTCCCAGCACATTTTATTTGGGTTGCCATGTCAAGAAGAGAGAGAGAGAGAGAGAGAGAGAGAGAGAGAGAGAGAGAGAGAGACCTCAGAGAGAGAGAGAGAGAGAGAGAGAGAGAGAGACCTGGGTGCGTGCGGTATTGGTGACTCTCACCCTGGAATCCAGTGATGCTCTCTCTCTCTCACTGCAGTGCACAGTACAAACTCGTCAGAGAAAGTAGGCTTTCAAAGTGGGATAGTTTAGTTGGACTTCCACTTCCAATAGGCAAAACCTTTTCAATATGGGACTGCTGATCAAAGTGTAATGTAATATACAAGATGAACAATATTATCAAATGACCATGATGATACCATATTATCCGAATGTAATCAAGATGATACCATATTATCCGTGTAATATACAAGATGATACCATATTATCCGAATGTAATATACAAGATGATACCATATTATCCCCATACAAGATGATACCATATTATCAGAATGTAATATACAAGATGATACCATATTATCAGAATGTAATATACAAGATGATACCATATTATCAGAATGTAATATACAAGATGATACCATATTATCAGAATGTATGATACCATATCTTGATACCATATATCAGCAAGATGTAATATACAAGATGATACCATATTATCAGAATGTAATATACAAGATGATACCATATTATCAGGCCCGGTTTGTTGATCAGATCATGAGGTCTGGGAAAACTCCTGGATGAAGTTGTGAAAAAACGCTCAGATTACAAGAGTTCATCTGGTAAGGTGTTCTTTGTTTTCCCAGACTTGTGACATTGACAGAAAAATTACAAGGATGCTGGGAAAAAAGACTCTGGAATGTTCCTGTGTTTCTGTGTGTTGTCCCAGTCACATTTTATTTGGGTTGCTGTAAGAGGCTCTGGATAAGAGTGATAAATGACTAAACAGAAATGTATGAAGTCACTAATGTAAGAGGCTCTGGATAAGAGTGTCTGATGGAATCCAGTGATGCTCTCTCTCTCTCTCACTGCAGTGCACAGTACAAAAAAAAGTCAGGCTTTCAAAGTGGGATAGAAGTTGGACTTCCACTTCCAATAGGCAAAACCTTTTCAATATGGGACTGCTGATCAAATGTAATATACAAGATGATACAATATTATCAGAATGTACTAATGTAAGAGGCTCTGGATAAGAGTGTCTGATAAATGACTAAACAGTCAAATGTATGAAGTCACTACTGTAAGAGGCTCTGTATAAGAGATGATACTGATAAATTATCAAACAGTCAAATGTATGAAGTCACTAATGTAAGAGGCTCTGGGAAAAGTGTCTGATAAATGACTAAACAGTCAAATGTATGAAGTCACTCTGTAAGAGGCTCTGGATAAGAGTGTCTGATAAATGACTAAACAGTCAAATGTATGAAGTCACTAATGTAAGAAATGGCACTAATGGAGGCTAAAGAGTGTCTGATAAATGACTAAACAGTCAAATGTATGAAGTCACTAATGTAAGAGGCTCTGGATAAGAGTGTCTGATAAATGACTAAACAGTCAAATGTATGAAGTCACTAATGTAAGAGGCTCTGGATAAGAGTGTCTGATAAATGACTAAACAGTCAAATGTATGAAGTCACTACTGTAAGTGTCACGCCCTGACCTTAGTTATCTTTGTTTTCTTTATTATTTGGATTGGTCAGGGTGTGACAAGGGTGGTTGGTTTAGTTGTAATCTTGTCTAGGGTTTTTGTACATCTCTGGGGTTTTGGTTTGTCTAGGTAAATGTATGTCTATGGTTGCCTAGATTGGTTCTCAATTAGAGGCAGCTGTTTATCGTTGTCTCTGATTGGGAACCATATTTAGGTATCCATATTTATTCCTTGGTTTATCTGTGGGTTATTGTCTATGTATAGTTTCCTGTGTCAACACCAGTGTTTATAGCTTCACGGTCGTTTTGTTAGTTTGTTTTAGTGTTCTTCCTTTAATAAAGAGGAATGTATTCTCATCACTCTGTGCCTCGGTCTCCTCGTTACAACGAACGTGACAGGATAACCCACCAAACCAGGACCAAGTAGCATGAAAGGGGGACACAGCGTTTGGTGGAAAAATGGACCCGGGAGAAGGATGAGTGGGTCACAACCTGGGAGGAGATAGAGAGGTGGTCGATTGATCCAGGGAGAGTGCCAGGGCCCGCCTGGGATTCACTGGAACAGTGTGAGGAGGGATACAGGAGAATGGAGGAATGGCGACGATATAAGGGTACACGGTTAGCACCCAATATTTTTTTGTGGGGGTCACACGAAGAGATTGGCTGAGTCAGGTAGGAGACCTGAGCCAACTCCTCGTGCTTACTGTGGGGAGCGTGTTACTGGTCAGGCACCGTGTTATGCGGTGGAACGCACGGTGTCTCCAGTACGCTATTCTAGCCCGGTGCGCTCTATTCGGGCTCCTCGCATTGGCCGGGCTAGAATGAGCATCCAGCCAGGAAGGAGGGTGCCGGCTCAGCACTCCTGGTCTCCAGTATACCTCCTTGGACCAGGATATCCTGCGCCGGCTCAGCCCAGTGCGTTCTGTGCCAGCGCCCTGTACTTGCAGGGCGAAAATAAACATCCAGCCAGGACGGGTTGTGTCAGCTCCAGTACATCCTGTGCCTGCTCCCCGCTCTCGCCCTGAGGTGCGTATCACCAGCCCAGTACCACCATTGCCAACACCAAGCACCAGGCTTCCCGTGCGCCTCCAGGTTCCAGTACTCCCTGGTCCTGCTCCTCGCACTCGCCCTGAGGTGCGTGTCCCCAGCCCGGTACCACCAGTGCCGGCATCATGCACCAGGCCTACAGTGCGCCTCGCCAGTCCAGAGCGTCCGGCGACAGTACCCAGTCCAGACCATCCGGCGACAGTACCCAGTCCAGACCGTCCGGCGACAGTACCCAGTCCAGACCGTCCGGCGACAGTACCCAGTCCAGACCATCCGGCGACAGTACCCAGTCCAGACCATCCGGCGACAGTACCCAGTCCAGACCGTCCGGCGACAGTACCCAGTCCAGACCGTCCGGCGACAGTACCCAGTCCAGACCATCCGGCGACAGTACCCAGTCCAGACCATCCGGCGACAGTACCCAGTCCAGACCATCCGGCGACAGTACCCAGTCCAGAGCATCCAGCGACAGTTCACAGACCGGAACCTCCAACGACGGGCCACAGACCAGAACCTCCAACGACGGACCACAGACCAGAACCTCCAACGACGGGCCACAGACCAGAACCTCCAACGACGGGGCCACAGTCCGGAACCTCCTACGACGGGCCACAGTCCGGAACCTCCCACGACGGGCCACGGTTCAGAACCTCCCACGACGGTCCCCAGCCCGGGGTCTCCAGCGACGGTCCCCAGCCTGGGGTCTCCAGCGACGGTCCCCAGCCCTCAGTGTAAAGAAGGGAGGCGGCGTCCAGAACCAAAGCCTCCACCAAGGTTAGATGCACACCCAGACCCTCCCATATAGGTTTAGGTTTGCGGCCGGGCGTCCTCACCATTGGGGGGAGGTACTGTCACACCCTGGCCTTAGTTATCTTCGTTTTCTTTATTATTTGGATTGGTCAGGGTGTGACAAGGGTGGTTTGTTTAGTTTTGTCTTGTCTAGGGGTTTTTGTACATCTATGGGGGTTTGGTTTGTCTAGGTAAATGTATGTCTATGGTTGCCTAGATTGGTTCTTAATTAGAGGCAGCTGTTTATCGTTGTCTCTGATTGGGAACCATATTTAGGTACCCATATTCCTTGGTTTATCTGTGGGTTATTGTCTATGTATAGTTGCCTGTGTCAACACCAGTGTTTATAGCTTCACGGTCTTTTTGTTAGTTTGTTTTAGTGTTCTTCCTTTAATAAAGAGGAATGTAATCTCATCACTCTGTGCCTTGGTCTCCTCGTCTGAGAAATTACTAAACAGTCAAATGTATGAAGTCACTACTGTAAGAGGCTCTGGATAAGAGTGTTTGCTAAATGACTAAGCATTAAAATGTAAAAACAATAGGAGGTTAAACTAGTAGAATAAAGACAGCAGGAAGTTTCAGTTCAAACACTTTATTGAGTTGGCCTCTCCTCGTGGGAGACAAGCTGTATTGAGTATTTGAGTAAGCCTGGGACAGGGAGCATCCATCCCTAGTGTGAGGTCCAGGGCAGGGATGCAGGGGTAGCTCCACTAAGCTGAGGTATCATGTTCCCCTCCTCTCCCCTTCCTGAAGCAGGGAGTCTCTCTCCCGTAACACTCAGTGCAGTCACCCTGAACTATCAGTGGACAGACAGGCTACTGTCTTCCTCTCCAAACAAAAACCTGGTGGAAGAGGGAATGCTTTCAGCCGCCGTGTAACAGACCAACACTCACATATAGAGAAACATGAGCGCGCACACACACACACACACACACACACACACACACACACACACACACACACAGAGAGAGAAACATGAGCATACACACACTCCCCTTCCAGCACCTAGACCACAGCAGCGGTCCTCCATCTCGCTGGGCCATGCCTGTGTTTCCCCTGGCCCCAACAAAGAGGAGCAGAGGGGACATCATCCTAAATGGACCACATCCTCAGGCTGGCCATCCCCTCAATGCTTTACACCTTGCTTCTCCAAACACAACACGGCTGGTTGTGATCTCTTTCCACCCCCCTCCCCCCCACCGTGTGTATGTGTATATGCATTGGGGGTGTACATGTTTGTTTTGTTTGTGTGTGTGTGTGTGTGTGTGTGTGTGTGTGTGTGTGTGTGTGTGTGTGTGTGTGTGTGTGTGTGTGTGTGTGTGTGTGTGTGTGTGTGTGTGTGTGTGTGTGTGTGTGTGTGTGTGTGTGTGTGTGCGCGTGTGCGTGTGTGTGTGTGTTCTACCACCCAGTGTTCTAGGTCTTGGGTCTCAGCACCGCTCACTTGCAGTGTAAAAACACCCGCAGCTCTAGTGTGGCCAAAACACCGCCTGCTGCTCAACTCAAAGGCACCTTTTTACATTTTTAGATGTTATCTGCATGAAAGGGGGGATTACTCCTTCTCTACTCCTCTCCGGGAGAAGAGGGGAGGAGGGGAAGGAAGGTCTGTTCTACCCTTCCATTTATCTAGAGGAGGCCCGTCTTTGAACAATCAGTAAACATTTTAATCTGGCCTTCAGCCAAGCCGCCTCTAGTGTCCCGGAGTTTGAAAGAAAAAAATCAGGACCCCGACCAGCTGTTTGAGAGTTGGTGAAGGAGAGGAGAGAGAGAGAGAGAGAGAGAGAGAGAGAGAGAGAGAGAGAGAGAGAGAGAAGGAGAGAGAGAGAGAGAGAGAGAGAGAGAGAGAGAGAGAGAGAGAGAGAGAGAGAGAGAGAGAGAGAGAGAGAGAGAGAGAGAGAGAGAGAGAGAGAGAGAGACAGAGTGCTTTATTGTACATTAACAGAATGAATCTTGTCAACTGTCCTTTGATGTTCCTTCTTCTCTTTTTCTCTCCAGGCATCATCGCTTACACCGAGTATCTCTTTCTGCTCTGCATTCTGACAAGTGAGGCTCCCTATGCTCTACACTCTCTCTCTTTCTCTCTCTTCCGCTCCCTCTCTTTCTCTCTATCACATACTCTTTCTATCTCTTTCTTCCCTTCTCTCTCACTCTCTTTCTCTCTATCACATACTCTTTCTATCTCTTTCTTCCCCTCTCTCTCTATGTTCTACTCTCTGCTCTCTCTCTCTCTCTCTCTCTCTCTCTCTCTCTTTCTCTCTATGTTCTACTCTCTGCCCTACCTCTCTCTCTCTCTCTCTCATGAAGAGGGGGTGGTGGTGCCCTCTGCTTACATTAAACACAAATCATTACTAAAGGCCAGCGTTGGTCTGTTAAAGTTTACAGTATGTCCCAGACATGGGCGGCCCACCCAAGATCTCCAGTCCCTGAAAAAATACCAAAATCTCCTGTACCTTACACTACGGTAGGTGGTCAAATCTACACTTACCCTGACGAAGCTGCCAAGACACAGAAGGTCAGTTAAGACAAGATAAGATAAAACATGAGTCAAGACAAGATAAGATAAAACATGTTAAGACAAGATAAGATAAAACATGAGTTAAGACAAGATAAGATAAAACACGAGTTAAGACAAGATAAGATAAACACGAGTTAAGACAAGATAAAACATGAGTTAAGACAAGATAAGATAAAACACGAGTTAAGACAAGATAAGATAAAACACGAGTTAAGACAAGATAAAACATGAGTTAAGACAAGATAAGATAAAACACGATAAAACAAGATAAGATAAAACACGAGTTAAGATAAGATAAACACGAGTTAAGACAAGATAAGATAAAACACGAGTTAAGACAAGATAAGATAAAACATGAGTTAAGACAAGATAAGATAAAACATGAGTTAAGATAAGATAAAACATTAGTTGTTAGTTAGTTTGTTTTGTGTGATAATGTCCGTTATTTATGTCCAAATGCCTCCTTTTGTTAGCGCGTTCGGTATACATATCCAAATGCTCATTCTGGTTAGCGTTACGTCGGGCAAAAACTTCAAAAAGTTATATTACAGGTCGAAGAAACATTTCAAACTAAGTACAGAATCAATCATTAGAATGTTAACATATAGCTTCAATAAAGTTCCAACCGGAGTATTCCTTTGTGTCTTGATGAGCAATGGAACGCAAGTGGATACCATGAGGAATGCGCGTGATCAGAAAATGGCTGACTGCCAGTCACCTGATAGATTCTGCTCTCATTCAGTCCCACAACACAGTAGAAGTCTCATTCAAATTTCTATAGACGGTTGACATCTAGTGGAAGCCCTAGGAAGTGCAACATCATTAATATCTCAAGGGGATTTCAATTGGAACTTTAGAGTGTTTTCTATCCAATACTAATAATAATATGCATATATTAGCAACTGAGACTGAGGAGCAGGCTGTTTACTTTGGGCAACTTATTCATCCAAGCTACGCAACACTGCCCCCCATCCATAAGAAGTTTAAGACAATATAAGATAAAGCATGTGTTACGACAACATTGAAAATTGAGTGGCTTTGAGACAGGTGCATAGCAGGTAGCCTAGCGGTTAGAGCATTGGGCCAATAACCGAAAGGTTGCTCGTTCGAATACCCAAGCCGACTATGTGAAAAATCTGTTGATGTGCCCTTGAGCAAGGCACTTAACCCTAATATGCTCCAGGGGTGTTGCACCACCCTGTAAAACAACACATTTCACTGTACCTATCCAGTGTATGTGACAATGAAAGATGTTATTTTGTAAATGAAGACTCAACGCGCTCCCAACATTTCAACTCCTAGAAATGTAGGTATTCATCATATAGGCCTTCATCAACATTGTTACAATAAAAACACACTTGGAGGCATATATTGCTTTGCCTGCGTCCCAAATGGCACCCACTCGCTTATAGTGCACTACTTCTGTCGATGGCCCTGGGAAAAAAAAAAGTGGTGCACTACAAGGGAATAGGATGCTAAAGGCTTGAGACTGGCGTTGACAGTCTGTGCAGATAAATCTCCAGCCACACTCTGAGGTGCTGCTCTGCTGTTGTTGCTCACTGAGGGTCTAACGAGGCAATGAGGCATCTCAGTTAAACAACCCAGCGCTGGAGTAATATTGACATAGCACTTGCCAAGATGAGAGAGAAAGATCAACAGGTATGTATGAACATTGTACCCCCAAGCTGACAAGGTACAAATCTGTTGTTCTGCCCCTGAACAGGCAGTTAACCCACTGTTCCTAGACCATCATTGAAAATAAGAATTTGTTCTTAACTGACTTGCCTAGTTAAACAAAGGTCAAATAAAAATACATTTAGCAGACGTTCTTATCCAGAGTGACTTAAAGGGGCCGTTAAGGTTAAGTGCCTCGCTCAAGGGCACATCTACAGATGTTTCACCTAGTCGGCTCACGGATTCAAACCAGTGACCTCTGGGTAAAGATTAATTCATGGATATCATTTCAACAGTAGTGACGTAGTGAGATATGTGGGATGGTAACAATGATAACACAGACAACTGTGTCAAATTACATTGATGTGTTTGAGCAAAACAGACCACAAAACAGATCTTGCCATCACCTGGATACACTGATAGCAGAACACATAATGGCTTGAGTCCAGTCCCTGTGGTGTTGAGATCACTCATCTTTCTAGACATCTAGTAGTCCATTCAGTCCCTACGGTGTGGAGATTAGTCATCTTCATACCTCCTCCTCTTCCTCAGAGCCCCACGCAGGCTTCAAGATCGCCTTCAACATGTTTGACGCCGACGGCAACCAGATGGTTGACAAGAGGGAGTTCCTAGTGGTGAGTTGCCCTTACTGCTCCCTTAATAAATAAAGAATTGGATTTGAATAATGCATTTAACAGTTTTATGTGTCAAGAAGGTAACTGCTGCACACTGTTGATCTCACACATCATCTCTCTCCTCTCCTCTCCTCTCCTCTCCTCTCTCTCCTCCTCTCCTCTCCTCCCTCTCCCCTCTCCTTTCCCCTCCCCCCCCTCCCCTCTCCTCTCCCCCTCCCCTCCTCCCTCCCCCCTCCCCTCCTCCTCTCCTCCTCCTCTCCTCTCCTCTCCTCCCTCCCTCTCCTCTCCTCTCCTCTCCCCCTCCCCTCCCCTCTCCTCCCCTCCCCTCCCCCCCCTCCCCTCCCCTCCCCTCTCCTCCCTCTCCTCTCCTCTCCTCCCCTCCCTCCCCTCTTCCCCTCCCCCTCTCCTCCCCTCCCCTCTCCTCCCTCCCTCTCCTCCCTCTCCTCTCCCTCTCCTCCTCCTCCTCTCCTCTCCTCCTCCCCTCTCCTCTCCTCTCCTTTCCCCTCCCCTCTCCTCCCCTCCCCTCTCCTCTCCTCTCCTCCCCCCTCCCCTCCTTTCCCCTCTCCTCTCCTCTCCTCCCCCTCCCCTCCTTTCCCCTCTCCTTTCCCCTCTCCCTCCCCTCCCCTCCCTCCCCTCTCCCTCTCCTCTCCCCCCCTCTCCTCCCCTCCCCTCCCCCCTCCCTCCTCCTCTCCTCTCCTCTCCTCTCTAGCTGCAGGAGATCTTCAGGAAGAAAAATGAGAAGAAAGGGAGGAAAGGAGATGTGGAGAAGTCAGCTCAGCTGGTAAGAGCAAACAAGAGGGAGAGAGAGTATATTTGTGTGTGTGTGTGTGTGTGTGTGTGTGTGTGTGTGTGTGTGTGTGTGTGTGTGTGTGTGTGTGTGTGTGTGTGTGTGTGTGTGTGTGTGTGTGTGTGTGTGTGTGTGTGTATGCATTCATGTGTTCTAGCTAATTTCCCCCACAGCAAGCGGCAGGACCAGCTTCTCCCAACAGTATCTCTCACCCCAAGTCAAACAACAATGTCTGTTTTATTGCGTTTCTGTTATGCTATTGAAAGTGTCTTTACAAAGAATTATACACCAAGAATAGATCATAAATCTGTCTTGCCTACTACTTACTAGAGCTACATACTGTGTACTAATACGGCAACAAAGCATAAAACACAGCATTTGAAAGTTACATTTTAAATTTGTTAAAAAGTACATGTTGTTAAAACCAATTGAATAAAAGTACAAACATCAAATCTGTAAAAGCCATTTAAAATGTGTGCTGATGATCTAACAAAGGTAAAACATTTTTAAGGCATGAAAACATGTTAAAAAGCCACTTTGTTAAAACTTTTGTTAAAAAGCTGTCTTCAGCCATACATACTATTTATAATGTTCTGTTTAGTGAAAACGAATGCAGTAAGCGACACGTATCAACATACTAGACTCACCTATACTGAGATCTAATGTGCAACCGTGTAGTTTCCCTCCATGGGTTTATTTTGGTAGCGCCTCCCCTTATCTCGTTATCAGGTGAATATCAGCTGTTGTCAAACACACGCGGATCTGAAAAGACACGTATCTCTCTCAACAGCGAATTCTACTAGTGAAAAGCCAAAATGAGTATGGCATCCTGGCATTGAAAACTTGGAACATTTCACACACTATAAAATGTTCTATTTTCACATACCCAAAATGCCTACTATTTAGAACGCAGGTACGGGCATTTGGACACAGCCCACGTGTGTTGTACTTGTTATCAATACTGAATTGAGGGGTCAAAGACATCATATTTGAGGAAAAAAGATATTTCTCTTACAGTATAATATGACATTAAAACATCAACCTCCAAGCATGTTCAGGACTTGTTTTGTCGCCTTGTGCTTTCCCACACTTCACACACTACAGAGAGTGCATTCGGTTCACTTTGAAGTTAAGATCCCTCTCGCTTGCGTCAGGACCGGTGGGAGACGAGCAGAGCCAAAATGGCCTCCTTTCCCAGTGTTTTGTGGATGGGTGACATCTCCCGTAAGCAGCCCATGTGGCCCAACATAAACAAGACGATCTGATAGAGAGATAAGAGGGGATGAGAGGGGATTGTGGGAGTTTCTGTGGCTTTAGCTTCAGAGGGACCAGACACACTTAGCCAGACGGCTCCTCGGAGGGGCACAGCTGAGGAATGTTGTTTAAAGACTGGGTCCTAAATGGCACCCTACAGAGGTAGGATCTTCATTTGAGCCAGTTTGCTACAGCAGGAAAATAATCCTGCAGCAGAAAATGTGAATTATTATGTGTATTATATTGAATGGCCATTTTTGTAGGGGTTGATACATTTTCCGTAAGGGAAAATCAGGTCGGACATTTCAAAGTGGAAACACTACAATACACTACAAGTTTAACATTTCCTTCACTTCTCCTGCAACAGTGTGATCAAATTAAGATCCTACATCTGTATTCCCTTTAAAGTGCCCTACTCAATTTCCTATAGACGGGTTGTCTGACAACGTCACGGAAATGATGAATGATGGTGATGAAATGATGATTCTGAACGGTCAGATAGCGAGCAACAATGACAACAAGCTGCCATGTGGGGAATCGTGGGTTGTTTGTTTCAGCTCGTTTCATCTTGTTATTAATACCATGTCTTGTTTTGACTGGTCATGTCTATGCTAATATGGCAAAAATATCAAGTGCTTATTGTGCAAATGTATTTATGTTTTCAATAAACATTGGAGACTAAATATAGTTTACATGTTGTCAACAGTCTAAGCCAACCCAGTCTATTTTGCCTCATAGTTGCACACGCCTCGGTTTTGCTGCTAAACAACCAACCTTCTATATAGTGCACTACTTTTGCACCCTATTCCCTATACAGTGCACTCATTTTGACCAGAGCCCATAGTCAATATAAGTGCGCTTTATACTGGTGTAGGATCTTAATTAGAGCTAGTTTGCTACAGCAAGAAAATAATCCTGCATCAACAGGAAATGTGAATTATTATGTGGATTATAATAAATATTTTTTTTTGTAGGGGGTTGATACCTTTTTTGTTTGGCCAAATAAAGTCTGACATTTTAAAGTGGAAATTACAAACTTAATAATATAATATAATAATATATGCCATTTAGCAGACGCTTTTATCCAAAGCGACTTACAGTCATGTTGCATACATTCTATGTATGGGTGGTCCCGGGGATCGAACCCACTACCCTGGCGTTACAAATGCTTCAACTGAATGAATGCTTTTTAAAACTCAAATGCAATTACATGTTTGCACTTCCTGCTGTGCAGGAGAATTCTCAGCAATTAAGATCCTACATCTGTTGGGAACAAGGGGCCATTTCAGACACAGCCCAGATGGTCTAATATGTGGCCCGCTGATCCTCCGTGCTCCTTCAATAACAGAATCAGATACGCTGTCTCTTTAACGTTAGGATAACGTTATGCTAATGGTAGGTGTATGTTAAGGTGCCATGTGAATGATACAATCATATGGTGCTATCTGTGGCAATCTGACGGTTTGTTTTGGGAGCTGTATGACCAGTGTGGCACGTTGTGAACACACACTTTATCCTTTACATAGTGGATGTCCCAAATGGCACCCTATTCCATATGTGGTGCACTACTTTTGACCAGGGCTCTGGGTCAAAAGTAGGTCACGTTCGAGGAAACAGGGTGCCATTTTGGATGCAAGCTTTGTTTACTTTATGGTAGAAATATGACCTATAGAGAAGTAATACCTGTAGAGCACGTTGTGTTATGTTGTGTAGCTACAAGTGTGTTGGTTTACGGTAGCAGTACTCCTGTTGTGCATTTGAGCCAGAGTGTCTCTCCTTGCATGCATCTATTCTAACATGTGACCTTTCTCTTCTTCCTCTTCTTCCTCCTCCTCTTCGTCCTCCTCCTTTTTGACCGCATGCCGTGTCGTCCTCCTCCTCGTCTCTCTGTGTAAAAGAGTATGCAGCTCTATGGATATCAGGTTGCTCCCATCAACAGCGTATGTATCAACCCAACCATGCCCAAAATGGCACCCTATTCCCTATATAGTGCACTACTATTGTCCAAAAGTATTGCGTTAGTGAATAGGGAGCCATTTCGGACACACCTGTGTACCTTTGTCCCTGATCTAAACTTTGTATATCTAGATCTATAGAAATGGAGTAAAATAGATAGAAATCCATTGAAATAGACCTTCCTTGTGTTCTGGCTGTCTGTCATATTGACTGAGTGATTGATTGCGGAGGGGTGGAGGGGTGGTGGAGGAGTAACGATTCTAGGGGTCAGAGAGAGGGGCGTCAACAAAAGAGGATGATTTGATTTAGAATGACTAAGAAACACTCTGGCTTAAAATGAACTGGGGGGTGGGGGTTGGCAAATAGTATGGATAGTAGAGTGAGCACACATTTTGAAGTAAGCACCTTACATGTAAGTACCCTCAATGAAGTAAGCAGACTAGTAAGAACCCTGTGCAAATAAGATCACTCTAGTGATGTAATAACCCTATGAAGTAAACACAGTCCTTATGATGTAATAACCCTATGAAGTAAACACAGTCCTTATGATGTAATAACCCTATGAAGTAAACACAGTCCTTATGATGTAATAACCCTATGAAGTAAACACAGTCCTTATGATGTAATAACCCTATGAAGTAAACACAGTCCTTATGATGTAATAACCCTATGAAGTAAACACAGTCCTTATGATGTAATAACCCTATGAAGTAAACACAGTCCTTATGATGTAAGCACATTATGAAATAAACACAGTCCTTATGATGTAATAACCCTATGAAGTAAACACAGTCCTTATGATGTAATAACCCTATGAAGTAAACACAGTCCTTATGATGTAATAACCATATGAAGTAAACACAGTACTTATGATGTAATAACCCTATGAAGTAAACACAGTCCTTATGATGTAATAACCCTATGAAGTAAACACAGTCCTTATGATGTAAGCACATTATGAAATAAACACAGTCCTTCTGATGTAAGCACACACTATGAAGTAAACACAGTCCTTATGATGTAATAACCCTATGAAGTAAACACAGTCCTTATGATGTAAGCACACTATGAAGTAAACACAGTCCTTCTGATGTAAGCACACACTATGAAGTAAGTGTATGCACTGTATAGGGAATAGGGTGCCATTTGAGACGTAGCCAGTGATAGTCAGTGTTGATTCCAGCTTAACCCATAGAAGACTCTCTCTCAGATCAATAGGCTGTATACGTGGTCATGTTTAGACTATATCCCTGTCTCTCACTCAGCCTTAATGCACATTTCCCTCCACTCACTGTGGGGAGTGAAGGAGCATAATGGTCTATACTCAAACACAGCCCCAGAACCAGGCCACTCTCTGTCCCCCTACAGAGGAGCAGACGTCTCCCTCCTGTCACTAACCCGATGGACGACAGGCCAGTACAACCTGTGATGTTCAATGGCCCCTGTACCCCCTAAGACAGCCCCTGTATTCCCCAAGACAGGTGGGCCAATCACTATAGACAAGACAGGTGGGCCAATCACTGTATTCCCCTATAGACAAGACAGGTGGGCCAATCACTGTATTCCCTATAGAGAGAGACAAGACAGGTGGGCCAATCACTGTATTCCCCTATAGAGAGAGACAAGACAGGTGGGCCAATCACTGTATTCCCCTATAGAGAGAGACAAGACAGGTGGGCCAATCACTGTATTCCCTATAGAGAGAGACAAGACAGGTGGGCCAATCACTGTGTTCCCCTATAGAGAGAGACAAGACAGGTGGCCAATCACAAGAGAGAGACAAGACAGGTGGCCAATCACTGTGTTCCCTATAGAGAGAGACAAGACAGGTGGGACAATCACTGTGTTCCCTATAGAGAGAGACAAGACAGGTGGCCAATCACTGTGTTCCCTATAGAGAGAGACAAGACAGGTGGGACAATCACTGTGTTCCCTATAGAGAGAGACAAGACAGGTGGGCCAATCACTGTGTTCCCCAAGACAGGTGGGCCAATCAGTGTTCCCTATAGAGAGAGACAAGACAGGTGGGCCAATCACTGTGTTCCCCTATAGAGAGAGACAAGACAGGTGGGCCAATCACTGTGTTCCCCTATAGAGAGAGACAAGACAGGTGGGCCAATCACTGTGTTCCCCTATAGAGAGAGACAAGACAGGTGGCCAATCACTGTATTCCCCTATAGAGAGAGACAAGACAGGTGGGCCAATCACTGTGTTCCCCTATAGAGAGAGACAAGACAGGTGGCCAATCACTGTGTTCCCCTATAGAGAGAGACAAGACAGGTGGCCATCACTGTGTTCCCCTATAGAGAGAGACAAGACAGGTGGCCAATCACTGTATTGGATGTGTGCTATAGATGAGGTTTCAACACTCTTCTGTTGGTTGTGCTTCAGTCTGTACACACATTGTGAGTGGTTTATACTTAACGACTTTAGTTGAGTGAATTCAAAGTGATAGTCAAGCCACCGTGCTGTGTCAATGTCGGTTGACTGGAGCGAAGGAAAACGGAATGGAGTCAAATGATGTCTTGTTAAATGTCTGACTCATCTGAGGGAAGTGGGAGGTAGGAGAGTCTTAAAACAATCCCCTGTCTATAATAATAATAATAATAATATAATATATGCCATTTAGCAGACGCTTTTATCCAAAGCGACTTACAGTCATGTGTGCATACATTCTACGTATGGGTGGTCCCGGGATCAAACCCACTACCCTGGCGTTACAAGCGCCATGCTCTACCAACTGAGCTACAGAAGGACCACAAGTGTTGTCTAGAAATCCAGTGTTGGATTGTGTCATTGCATCAAATCTCTTTGATACGATGACAAATCATTCTTCTATAATAGCGATAACACTGTGAGGCTGGTCATTATTTAAATGTTACTGTGATCCGTCTTCTATACGATTAGCATATCACTAAGCCAATCCCTCCGATTTTGTGATGAAATCTTTCATTTGGCCTTTGATTGATTGTCAATTTCAAACGAGATGGAGAGAAATGATCATGGTCGTTCCTTCATTTCATCCTCTCTTCCCTCCTTTAGTTGTCCTCTGTTTTTCTTGTACGATGTTTGTGCTTCTGGTAAAAACTCCTGCAGGTGGTTAAAAAAGACAGTCGTCAGTTTGTGGCCCGGAGCTATTGGGACGTTCTGAGGCGCGGCGCCAGTCAAGCCCTGTTCTCAGACCTGGCAGAGGTACACCTGTCCTCTGTCCACCCTTCCTCCCTCGTTTCTTTCTCCCCTCCTTCTTTTCCGCCATCCATCCCTCCATCATTCGCAGCCTAGATCCATTTAGCAGTTCTCAGACCTGGCAGAGGTATACTGGTCCTCTGTCCATTCATTTGTCCATTTGTGTCTCTCATACCCGACCATCCCTCTCTTGGTTTCTAGTGGTTCTTTTAGTCACTTGATCCCACCCCTCCTTTGACTGGAAAAGGTAAAAACTCTTCCCTTGGCTTTGAGCCATCCATCCATAGCCATAGGACAGCTCTGTCACTGTGTAGTCTATTGTTCTTTCTGTATTAGTTTCTTAGATTCAGATGTTGTGTTTTTGTTTTATGGTTATAAAACCTATTTGTTTCTCTTGTGTTTCATGCTTATCGATGTTACCTTCCGCCACCTCTCTGTGTTGGGTCCTGGTGGTTGTTGTTGTCCCCTGCATGTCAGCCCCCGTTTGTCAAGAAAATACCCTTAGAAAACGTTCTTAGCATAAAATAGAGTGACGACCTGCTTAGCTACAAAGTGTTATACCAAAACAACATCATCATTCTAGCACCGCACACATACTGCACTACCACTACACACACATACTGCACTACCACTACACACACATACTGCACTACCACTACACACACATACTGCACTACCACTACACACACATACTGCACTACCACTACACACACATACTGCACTACCACTACACACACATACTGCACTACCACTACACACACATACTGCACTACCACTACACACACATACTGCACTACCACTACACACACACACACACACACACACTTTTAGATCATTGCTGTCCGTCTACAATTGAGCACGGCTGACTTGGCAGTCCAGTGTTTCTCAGCCTGACGACTTGTTTGGCAGCCTATTTGTTGGCTAATAGGTGGCTAGCAGCGGAAGCAGAGGAGAGACAATAACACTGGGAGACTGCAGGAGATCATGGAGATGACCTGTATTTACATAGACTGAACCCTTTCATCTAGAGGCTATCAAAGAGAGAGAGGGGGAGAGAGAGGGAGAGAGAGAGAGAGAGAGAGAGAGAGAGAGAGAGAGAGAGAGAGAGAGAGAGAGAGAGAGAGAGAGAGAGAGAGAGGAGGGGGATGTGTGTTTAACTCCTATTCAGGTTCTCTATCATGATGAGTCTCCCATTAGGCCCCCTGTGTTTGTCTGTGTCAGAAAGGACTGTCTGGCTGGCTGACTCTTCAGCCCTCCAATAACAGGTCTAATGTGTTATTCAGGAGAGGGAGGGAGGGAGGGAGGGGGGGAGGGAGGGATGGAGGGAGTGAGCGAGAGAGAGAGAGAGAGAGAGACATTTAGGGGTTGACATCAGTAATCACTGTTTTTCACCTCTGTTCTGAGATCAAAGGCCACAGCGGGGACACACACACACACAAACACACACACACAAACCAGGTGCTGACTCGCACGCCTGGTGGGCGTGATAACCATTATGTCGTCGATAGCAATGAGCTCACATACTTGCGCTCCCCAGCTTCCAGGAACCGAGAGGCGTCAGGTCGTGATCTCACTCTTCCAGGAGAGAGAGAGGGAGAGAAAGAAAGAGAGAGAGATGGGTGGTAGAAAGGAGAGGAAGTAAACATGTGTATTGTCTAGTCTGGGCGCTAAGAGAATGTGTCATATAGGGGCTTGCCTTTTGAAGAAGAAGCTAGTCATTTCACCATATATATTTGACAAGTTTAGTCCTTTTGCAAAAATAAACACATCCTCAAACCACAGATGCCGTGAGATATAAGAAGTTGTATGTTTTATAGGAAGCCACTTGAAGGAGATAGTCTGTTTAAGTATGACAGAGTGATACTTAATGTAAAGCTATACAAAACAAAAATATAAACACATGCAAAGTGTTGGGCCAATGTTTCATGAGCTGAAATAAAATATCCCAGAAATGTTCCATACTCACAAAAAGCTTTGTTCTCTTAAATGTGCACAAATTTGTTCATGCCTGTTAGTGAGCATTTCACTTTTGCCAAGATAATCCATCCACCTGACAGGTGTGGCATATCAAGAAGCTGATTAAACAGCATGGTCATTACAAAGGTGCACCTTGTGCTGGGGACAACAAAAGGCCACTCTGAATTGTGCAGTTTTGTCACATAACACAATGCCACAGATGTCTCAAGTTTTGATGCAATTGATGTGCTGACTGCAGGAATGTCCACCAGAGCTGTTGCCAGATAATTTCATGTTAATTTCTCTACCATAAGCCACCTCCGACGTCGTTTTAGAGAATTTGGCATGACATCCAACTGGCCTCACAACCCCAGACCACGTGTGACCACGTCAGCCCAGAACCTCCACATCCTGCTTCTTCACCTGCGGGATCATCTGAGACCAGCCACCCGGTCAGCTGATGAAACTGAGACGCATTTCTGTCTGTAATAAAGCCCTTTTGTGGGGAAAAACCCATCCTTATTGGCTGGGCCTGGTTCACGAGTGGGTGGGCCTATGCCCTCCCAGGCCACCCCATGGCTGCGCCCCTGCCCAGTCATGTGAAATCCATAGATCAGGGCCTAATAGATTTATTTCAATTTCATGATATCCTTATATAAAATGTGTCTAAGTAAAATCTGAAATTGTATGTTGCGTTTATATTTTTGTTCAGTATATAATTAGTGGAAGAATCTAAAAGATACACAACTGAAACAGACTGATAAGTGTTAGTTAGTTTTTACAGTGACGTAATGCTACTAAACATGATTTCCTTTGAGAGACACTGACTTGAGAGACACTGACTTGATACAGCATGTGAAATAGACATATCCTTACATGATTTCTTCATTATCTTTTAGTTGCATTGTTTTTAAATTCCATCCCTGGGGAGTACATTTTAATTCTACACAGTATGATGTTTCCAAACAACATCTGGTTTCGGCCGTGAAAAGTGCCTTCATTTGGGCCGTCAAGCAGAACGACGACAATGTCTCTTCTTTCAATTCTGTTCTTTTTCCTTTGAATAATTTTTCCCGTTCCCTGGTGGATTAGGACTTTAGACTAAAGGTATTGGACATTTGCCAGCCTGGTCTCAGATCAGTTTTATGTTGTCTTGTCACAGTTGACTATACAGTTGACTATAGCATCGTGAAGCTACTGCTGAATCTGAACATGGCTGAATGCAGTCTCCTCCTATGGAGAAGGATATGATGAGAGTTTGCCAATGCCAGTTACACTCTGCCTTCAGCATGACGCCGGATTGGTTGGATTGGGGGAAGGGTGGGGCATGGCGGGGAGAGGGACCAAACCTATTGGCCCATTTGGTTTTTACATCAATCATCGATCGATATCGCCCTCTATGGGCCCTTGGAAGCTCAGACAGGGTTCCTCAGGATTTGCCCTGTATCCGTTATTATGTGATAAAGCCCAGTCATATAAACACCTTTTTCTGAATTATCCCTTCCTACATACACACACACACACACACACGCCGATACACCCCCCCTTCCCCATTTTCCGGAATTTTCCGACTCCCCGGGATTAAGGTGGTGTTAAACAGCGGATTACAAAACCGCGGTAAATACATAAACATCCCAAATACACCCTAATTGGTTTCAAATATCCCAGATCCCTTACAAAGCCCACGCAGAAGAGAGGGGAGGGATATTTTGTACACAGAGAGAGTGGTTTAGAGGGCAGAAAGAAAGAAAACATGAAAGAATTCATAATTACTTCAAAGACACCTGATTATGTTACAGTCTTTTAGAAATAGGTGGAATCTTGCTCACATTCTTATACACATTTCTGTTGCGGTGGGTTTTCTGTTCTGCTGTGGTTTTCTATGTGTGGTGTTTGGGGGTTTGAACAGAAATGCATGGGATGTGGTGGTATATGTGCCTGTCGCAGCTAAAATGACAGTGTGTCGTCTGTCTCCTCCGCTCTCTCTCTTTCTCCTCCTTCTCTCTGTGTGTCTACAGGCATGTCTTTGTGTGTGTCTGTCTGTCTGTCTGTCTATAGCCTTACCTGTCTGTGTGCTGTCCTGTCCTGTCCTGTCTGTCTGTCTGTCACACTGCTGGCTGCAACACTACCATTTATCAGTCTGGGCTGCACAGGAATATCCGATCTACACACCATCCGATAGCCCTAATCCAATATGTCTACCAACAGCTATAACACACGGATGGTTTGGAGAGCAGTGGATCTGTGCAGGTGCTGCTCAGACTCAAGCCTTGTTGTGAACACTTGGTGAAGCTGATTGATTAATTGACTTGACTGACTGTTGTTGCCCCATTGATGCACCTCACATGCGACTGGCTGGTTGTTCGGTACGATGGCTGCCATCTTGGATTCATGACTCCACCCACACGGACCAGTCCCCACTCCTCATTCAATCAGAGAGTGTGTTGTATGTCAGTCACTGCATTGTTTTTCTTTTCTCCCTGTCCCCTCTGCCCCTGTCTGGCCAATGGGATGTCAGCGTGCGGAGGAGGGTATGATGATTGACACCACACTGCTGGTGCACTTCTTTGGGAAGAAGGGGAAGGCGGAGCTGACTTTTGACGACTTCTACAGGTATCGCCATGCCAATTAAGTGATTCATCCTAATAGAGCCCTATAAAATGACAGTCTGTGGAACATAGTTAATCTATTCTGTCGCTTGTTTCAGTTTTACTACTCTCTCATACTCCGATATAGTATTCAGTTACTCTCACACACGTACTACACTACCATAGGCACATACTGCGATACCATAGACACATACTGCACTACTATAGACACATACTGCACTACCATAGACACATACTGCGATACCATAGACACATACTGCACTACTATAGACACATACTGCACTACCATAGACACATACTGCACTACCATAGAT
Source organism: Oncorhynchus keta (assembly GCF_023373465.1). Lineage (NCBI taxonomy): Eukaryota > Metazoa > Chordata > Actinopteri > Salmoniformes > Salmonidae > Oncorhynchus > Oncorhynchus keta. Next base: position 220,577 of record NW_026286090.1, on the reverse strand, counting down.
ACATACTGCACTACCATAGACACATACTGCACTACCATAGACACGTACTGCACTACCATAGACAAATACTGCACTACCATAGACACATACTGACACTACCACCATAGACACGCACTGCGATACCATAGACACATACTGCACTACCATAGACACATACTGCACTACCATAGACAAATACTGCACTACCATAGACACATACTGCACTACCATAGACACGCACTGCGATACCATAGACACATACTGCACTACCATAGACACATACTGCACTACCATAGACACGTACTGCACTACCATAGACACATACTGCACTACCATAGACACATACTGCACTACCATAGATACATACTACACTACCATAGGCACATACTGCACTACCTTAGACACATACTGCACTACCATACCATAGACACATACTGACACGACACATACTGCACTACCATAGACACGTACTGCACTACCATAGACACGTACTGCACTACCATAGACACATACTGCACTAACATAGACACATACTGCACTACCATAGACACATACTGCACTACCATAGACACATACTGCACTAACATAGACACATACTGCACTACCATAGACACATACTGCACTACCATAGACACATACTGCACTACCATAGACACATACTGCACTACCATAGACACATACTGCACTACCATAGACACATACTGCACTACCATAGACACGTACTGCACTACCATAGACACATACTGCACTACCATAGACACATACTGCACTACCATAGACATGTACCTTCTCTCTGTCTCTTGGTCCTCTGTCTCTCCCCCAGGTTCATGGATAACCTCCAGACAGAGGTTTTGGAGATAGAGTTCCTGACCTACTCTAAAGGCATGACCACCATCAGTGAGGAGGACTTTGCCCGCATCCTGCTGCGTTACACCAACGTAGAGAACATCAGCAGTTACCTGGACAATGTTCGCCAGAGCATCCCTGACGAGAAGGTAGAGGAACACACACACACATGAGAAGATAGAGGAACACACACACACATGAGAAGGTAGAGGAACACACACACACATGAGAAGGTAGAGGCACACACACACACATGAGAAGGTAGAGGAACACACACACATGAGAAGGTAGAGGCACACACACATGAGAAGGTAGAGAAACACACACACACATGAGAAGGTAGAGGAACACACACACACATGAGAAGGTAGAGGGTAGAGGCACACACACACATGAGAAGGTAGAGGAACACACACACATGAGAAAGTAGAGGAACACACACACATGAGAAGGTAGAGGGACACACACACATGAGAAGGTAGAGGAACACACACAGACATGAGAAGGTAGAGGAACACACACAGACATGAGAAGGTAGAGGAACACACACACACATGAGAAGGTAGAGGAATACACACACACATGAGAAGGTAGAGGAACACACACACATGAGAAGGTAGAGGAACACACACAGACATGAGAAGGTAGAGGAACACACACACACATGAGAAGGTAGAGGAACACACACACACATGAGAAGGTAGAGGAACACACACACATGAGAAGGTAGAGGAACACACACAGACATGAGAAGGTAGAGGAACACACACAGACATGAGAAGGTAGAGGAACACACACAGACATGAGAAGGTAGAGGAACACACACAGACATGAGAAGGTAGAGGAACACACACAGACATGAGAAGGTAGAGGAACACACACACATGAGAAGGTAGAGGAACACACACACACATGAGAAGGTAGAGGAACACACACAGACATGAGAAGGTAGAGGAACACACACAGACATGAGAAGGTAGCGGAACACACACACATGAGAAGGTAGAGGAACACACACATGAGAAGGTAGACTACATCTAGAACCTTGAACCATAGCATGAGAAGGTAGAGGAACACGACTGTGGTCAAGCACTCTATCCTCTACTTTCCCTCCCTCCCTCCCTCCCTCCCTCCCTCCTCCCTCCCTCCCTCCCTCCCTCCCTCCCTCCCTCCCTCTCCTTCTCTTCCTCCCTCTCTCCCTGCCCTCCCTCCCTCCCTCCCTCCCTCCCTCCCTTCTCTTCCTCCCTCTCTCCCTGCCCTCTCTCCCTCTCTCTCCTTCTCTCTTCCTCCCGCCCTCTCTCCTTCTCTTCCTCCCTCTCTCCCTCTCTCTTCCTCCTTCTCTCTCTCTCTCCTCTCTCTCTCTCTCTTCTCCTCTCCCTCTCTTCCCTACTTCCACATTTCACAAAGTGTCTCTGAGTAGGAATGTTGAACTACGATCAGTATAGCCTTTTAGCTCATAATGAATGAGGTTATAGGGCCAGGTGGGGTCCTGATCCTAGATCAGAACTTCTACTCTGAGATTCTTTGAGGAAACAGGCCCTGTACTGGTCGGTCTCTCTCTTTCTTCCACAACCCACACTTTCTGTTCACCCTTTACTCTCTCACCCCTTTAACCTCCTCGATGTCTCTCCCATCACCCCACTCCCCCTCTCAGCCCTTCCTGCCCCACCTGACCCCCTGACCCCTATTCCCCCCTCCTACCCTCTATATTTGTGTTCCCACCTTGTCATGGTCCTCCGGGCACTGTGTCTTCCTCTCTCTACACCTGAACGCACCACTGGCCCATCAGTTAGATCAACTAGAGATAGTGAATCCGTTACATCTGACACTTACACCTGACAGCCAGTTGTAAGGACCAGTGTAATGTGACGGGCCAACACCTGACAGCCAGTTGTAAGGACCAGTGTAATCTGACGGGCCAACACCTGAAGGCCAGTTGTAAGGACCAGTGTAATCTGACGGGCCAACACCTGAAGGCCAGTTGTAAGGACCAGTGTAATCTGACGGGCCAACACCTGACAGCCAGTTGTAAGGACCAGTGTAATGTGACGGGCCAACACCTGAAGGCCAGTTGTAAGGACCAGTGTAATCTGACGGGCCAACACCTGAAGGCCAGTTGTAAGGACCAGTGTAATGTGACGGGCCAACACCTGACAGCCAGTTGTAAGGACCAGTGTAATCTGACGGGCCAACACCTGACGGCCAGTTGTAAGGACCAGTGTAATCTGACGGGCCAACACCTGAAGGCCAGTTGTAAGGACCAGTGTAATCTGACGGGCCAACACCTGAAGGCCAGTTGTAAGGACCAGTGTAATGTGACGGGCCAACACCTGAAGGCCAGTTGTAATCTGACGGACCAACACCTGAAGGCCAGTTGTAAGGACCAGTGTAATGTGACGGGCCAACACCTGAAGGCCAGTTGTAAGGACCAGTGTAATGTGACGGACCAACACCTGAAGGCCAGTTGTAAGCCAGTTGTAAGGACCAGTGTAATCTGACGGGCCAACACCTGAAGGCCAGTTGTAAGGACCAGTGTAATCTGACGGGCCAACACCTGAAGGCCAGTTGTAAGGACCAGTGTAATCTGACGGGCCAACACCTGAAGGCCAGTTGTAAGGACCAGTGTAATGTGACGGGCCAACACCTGAAGGCCAGTTGTAAGGACCAGTGTAATCTGACGGGCCAACACCTGAAGGCCAGTTGTAAGGACCAGTGTAATCTGACGGGCCAACACCTGAAGGCCAGTTGTAAGGACCAGTGTAATCTGACGGGCCAACACCTGAAGGCCAGTTGTAAGGACCAGTGTAATCTGACGGGCCAACACCTGAAGGCCAGTTGTAATCTGACGGGCCAACACCTGAAGGCCAGTTGTAAGGACCAGTGTAATCTGACGGGCCAACACCTGAAGGCCAGTTGTAATCTGACCAGGACCAACACCTGAAGGCCAGTTGTAAGGACCAGTGTAATGTGACAGGCCAACACCTGAAGGCCAGTTGTAATCTGACGGACCAACACCTGAAGGCCAGTTGTAAGGACCAGTGTAATGTGACGGGCCAACACCTGAAGGCCAGTTGTAAGGACCAGTGTAATCTGACGGGCCAACACCTGAAGGCCAGTTGTAAGGACCAGTGTAATGTGACGGGCCAACACCTGAAGCCAGTTGTAAGGACCAGTGTAATGTGACGGGCCAACACCTGACAGCCAGTTGTAAGGACCAGTGTAATCCAGTGTAATCTGGGCCAACACCTGAAGGCCAGTTGTAAGGACCAGTGTAATCTGACGGGCCAACACCTGAAGGCCAGTTGTAAGGACCAGTGTAATGTGACAGGCCAACACCTGAAGGCCAGTTGTAATCTGTAATCTGACGGGCCAACACCTGAAGGCCAGTTGTAAGGACCAGTGTAATCTGACGGACCAACACCTGAAGGCCAGTTGTAATCTGACGGGCCAACACCTGAAGGCCAGTTGTAATCTGACGGGCCAACACCTGAAGGCCAGTTGTAAGGACCAGTGTAATCTGACAGGCCAACACCTGAAGGCCAGTTGTAAGGACCAGTGTAATCTGACGGGCCAACACCTGAAGGCCAGTTGTAAGGACCAGTGTAATCTGACGGGCCAACACCTGAAGGCCAGTTGTAAGGACCAGTGTAATCTGACGGACCAACACCTGAAGGCCAGTTGTAATCTGACGGGCCAACACCTGAAGGCCAGTTGTAAGGACCAGTGTAATCTGACGGGCCAACACCTGAAGGCCAGTTGTAAGGACCAGTGTAATCTGACGGGCCAACACCTGAAGGCCAGTTGTAAGGACCAGTGTAATCTGACGGGCCAACACCTGAAGGCCAGTTGTAAGGACCAGTGTAATCTGACGGGCCAACACCTGAAGGCCAGTTGTAAGGACCAGTGTAATCTGACGGGCCAACACCTGAAGGCCAGTTGTAAGGACCAGTGTAATCTGACGGGCCAGCTCTGACTCACTCACTGACTGACTGACTGGCTCTCAATGGCACTGAACTGGCTCTCAATGGCACCCATTGCCCTACTCCTATGTGTGATAACTGTTGATTGATCGACAAGCCAGTGTGTTGTGCTCTGTGTCGTATACAAAGTCTTTGAGTTATCTGGCTCTCGCTAGCTAACGCTTTGTTGTGTTCATGTAGAGTTGGAGTTGGATCCAGTGTAAAGTGACGTTTTTAAGTAAAGTGTGTATACCGGCACATTCTGATCCTACATTTTTTTTTCTGATCGATTGTTATTATATTATGCAACACTTTCTGTCCCTTAATGGCAAATCAATGTGTGTAATGTACAGTAGAGCCTTGATCTGCATGAACAGCACGTTGTGAATCTATCGAGTTGGATACGCATCAACACACCCCACAGCCAAGACGGATTTTCTGCCTACACTGCACTTTGCTTCGAAAACTTTGCAAGTTATTTAACCGTAGGCTGCATGAAGATGGAAAATGAAGTTCTGCAGTGTTTTGTCCTCGTGTTCATGCAACATTCTTCTTGTGTTTTCTTTCCACGCTCTGGAAGAGACAACAGGTTTGTCCCTATTCCCTAATGATGAGACAAATCATCTTCTTAGCACGTCCTGTCTGCTCTGCCTCACTGTTGCCTTGAGTCATTTTGAACGGACCCCTGGTTCTTCACCCACGCCCGATCAAATCAAATCAAATGGTATTTAAGCAGGTGTAGACCTTACCGTGAAATGCTTACTTACCAACAATACCGTTTTGAGAAAATAGATTTAAGAACATTTTGACTAAACAACTAATCAACTAAAGCAACAACAAAAAAGAACACAATAAAAATGATAATAAAATGAGGCCATTTACAGGAGGTACCGGTACAGAGTCAATGTGCCGGGGTACAGGTTAGTCCAGGTCATTTGTACATGTAGGTAGGGTTAAAGTGACTATGCATAGATGATTAACAGCGAGTAGCAGCAGTGTAGAAACAAAGTCCGGTGTGTATTTGACTAATTGTTCAGCAGTATTATGGCTTAGAGGTAGAAGCTGATACATACCTAAACACGATGTCAAAAGATTTACAAGTCAGCTCAGTCAATTAGCCCACTCAAGATGAGTTTCTCATACTGTTGGTGGGCCGTACAGTTTTAACTGAAGCAATTAGTGGACCTGCATCTTATAGGTCTACTTCCAATGCAGGTGTTGCCCTGAATACGCCTCGTTAGGTAACCCCCTCAGTTCAACAAGTCCACTGTCAGCCAGGCATTCTGCCGTACTCATCCATTCATCAGAAGTCTCAGTAAGAAACGTAGACGCCCGTTGCTTTGCGGTGTCGTACATGTAGACATCCATTAGTTAGTGGTGATCGTTCCATTGAGCTAGCAGGCTGGAGCCCAAGGTTCCACAGGAGGTGAAGGCATGCTCCAGTGACCACCAATAGTATTTTCTAGATTACTCTATGGCCCAGTCTGTCTGTAGGTATCACTGGGGTGGCTGGCTCCTGTCTGTTTGTATGGAGGCTATCGGGTTCACAGGGCATCAAAGGAGGACCAGGCAGGTAAGGGCCACTCGCCCAGAATGGATTTGTTGACCGCACAGACAAATACACACTGGCACACACACTCTGTTTGTCTAAGGCATTTTCCACATCGTTACATATCTCCCACTTTAAGTTCCAACAGGTCCTAGTTAGTCAGACGATTAAACACTTCCCTGTCTGTCCACACATACTGTGCTGATTTAGAGAGCATTGTTCGCTACTGGTCTGTGTTTGCTAGCCTCAGCAGCAGGCTAATTGTGTTAGCTAACTGGTTTTGTGAAGATTACTTGTGGATGTTGAACCTTAGCAGCAGGCTACCTGTGTTAGCAAACTGGTTTTGTGAAGGAGATTACTTGTGGAGGTTTAACCTTAGCAGCAGGCTACCTGTGTTAGCTAACTGATTTTGTAAAGGAGATTACTTGTGGAGGTTTAACCTTAGCAGCAGGCTACCTGTGTTAGCTAACTGATTTTGTAAAGGAGATTACTTGGGGAGGTTGAACATTAGCAGCAGGCTACCTGTGTTAGCTAACTGGTTTTGTGAAGGAGATTACTTGGGGAGGTTGAACCTTAGCAGCAGGCTAACTGTGTTAGCTAACTGGTTTTGTGAAGGAGATTACTTGTGGAGGTTGAACATTAGCAGCAGGCTAACTGTGTTAGCAAACTGGTTTTGTGAAGGAGATTACTTGTGGAGGTTGAACATTAGCAGCAGGCTACCTGTGTTAGCAAACTGGTTTTGTGAAGGAGATTACTTGTGGAGGTTGAAGGCTACTTGTTAGCAAACTGGCAGGCTAACTACCTGTGTTAGCAAACTGGTTTTGTAAAGGAGATTACTTGGGGAGGTTTAACCTTAGCAGCAGGCTACCTGTGTTGGCTAACTGATTTTGTAAAGGAGATTACTTGGGGAGGTTTAACCTTAGCAGCAGGCTACCTGTGTTAGCTAACTGGTTTTGTGAAGGAAATACCTGTGTTAGCTAACTGATTTTGGAGGTTTAACCTTAGCAGCAGGCTACCTGTGTTAGCTAACTGGTTTTGTGAAGGAAATTACTTGTGGAGGTTTAACCTTAGCAGCAGGCTACCTGTGTTAGCTAACTGGTTTTGTGAAGGAAATTACTTGTGGAGGTTTAACCTCAGCCAAGGGTGTTTAAAATGAGGAAACTTGGTGAAAAGGAAGAAGGAAGTTCCACAGGTCGGGCTAGTAGAGAACCCCCACCAGGATGTTTCCATAGCAGAATTTTGTATGTGAAATAGACTGGTGTTGGTCACTACTTCAGAATGCCTCTCTGTGTTGTCATCACTAGGCCACGTTTACAGTCTCTCATCCCAGTGGAGGCTGCTGAGGGGAGAACGGCTCTAAATAATGTCTGGAACGGAGCAAATGGAATGGCATCAAACACCTAGAAACCATGGAAACCATATGTTTGATACCATTCCACTGATTCTTCTCCAGTCATTACCACGAGTCTGTCCTCCCCAATTAAGGTGTGACCAGCCTCCTGCATCTCATACCTTTCTTTTATTCTTTGTTTTAGTGTGATGCAGCTCAGGCTGAAATGAGTGATACCTACAGACAGACTATTGGTGGTCACTAGAGCACGCCTTCACCTCTTGTGGAACCTTGGGCTCCAGCCATCAAAGCCAATAGCTCTGCGTGATCAATGGAACGACCACCACTAACTAATATAGGTCTTCTTTAATTACCCCTTTTTCTCCCCAATTTCCTGGTATCCAATTGGTAGTTACAGTCTTGTCGCATCGCTGCAGGGAAACACTGTACACTTGGCGACCTGGTCAGCGTGCACTGCACCTGGCCTGCCACAGGAGTCGCTAGTGCGCGATGGAACAAGAACATCCCTGCCGGGCCAAATCCTCCCCTAACCCGATGACGCTGGGCCAATTGCATGCCGCCCCATGACTCTCCCAGTCGCGGCCGGCTGCGACAGTGCCTGGACTCAAACCAGCCTTAGACCACTGCACCACTCGGGAGGCCCATAACTAATATATGTCTACATGTTCCACACTGCAAACCAGTGTGTGTCTACGTTTCTAATAATGAAGTTTGATTTTCAAGGATGAAATCCCAGAAACCCTTGCGTTGTGAAACCTGTGAACCTCTATTTCTGCAGTGGCGCTGCACAGATGATCAGATCTCACAACGTCTGCAGTAGGAACCACTCAGGAACCACATTCATAGCTGATACACAAACATATTAAATGTGTAGCATGGTTGTGTCATTCCCAGGCCTAGTTCGTACAGTCGTTCTTCCCCTGAACAGGCAGTTAACCCACTGTTCCTAGGCCGTCATTGAAAATAAGAATGTGTTCTTAACTGACTTGCCTAGTAAAATAAAGGTACAAAAAATAAATAAATAAAGTCAAAGGGGCCAAAGTTGCATGGGTCAAAGGTCACATGATCATACCATCGTCACCAATTTGACCATCATCACCAATGGGTTTGAGCTTGAAGCATCCCCCCTATTCCGAGAACTGCAAGAGCTGTCTGTCACTCCGTGTCCGTTACAGATTGCTCTGTGTGTCACACTTATATGGGATCCCCTGTCTTTTTACTTCACAGGGCATCACCTTCGACGAGTTCCGCTCCTTCTTCCAATTCCTCAACAACCTGGAGGACTTTGCCATCGCCATGCAGATGTACAACTTTGCCAGTCGCTCCATTGGCCAAGGTAAGCCTCCATTTTAGGATTTCATATCTGTGGAGATATTTCCCGTTCGCTCAATAGTCTCTTGTGAATAATGGCTGTAGGTTACTTTTCTCCTCTGTCTTGTTCTCTTTTTTGTATCCCCCTCTCTTCCTGTCTCTCCCATCTGTATCTTGTCTCTGTCTTCCTCGATTGCTTTCCCACCCCTTCTCCCTCTCTCTCCCCTCTATATATCCCCCACCGTGCTCTCTCTCTCTCTCTCTCTCTCTCAGATGAGTTTGGGCGGGCTGTGTACGTGGCCACGGGCCTGAAGCTGACACGTCACCTGGTCCACACCATCTTCAAGATCTTTGACGTGGACCACGACGACCAGCTCAGCTACAAGGAGTTCATCGGCATTATGAAGGACCGGCTGCACCGCGGAGGGAGGGTAAGGGGAAGGGAGAATTTGGGTGAGAGAGGGAAAAGGCGGAGAAGAAAGATGGATAGAGAGAGGGAGAGAGAGAGAAGGATGAAGAGAGAGGGGGGTGGAGGAGAGGCATGAAGAGTGAGAGATAGGGAGAAAGTGAGAATTATCTAGTTTGGTTTTCCATCACTAGAAGTTTGACATGCTCTCATTTTACATTATGTTACACTTGGACAATGTAATTTGATTCTTGCTTTTGACTGTTAACTTTAGTCGACAGCCATAAAAGTGGTGGCAGTTTTAAGATCTTTATCTAGAGCAAATCTAGTTACGCAGTTATATGGAGGTCTGTAGTGTTGTAAATGACTACCTTCCCTGCACTTCCAAAGTATTTTACTGCCCCCTCGTGGTATGTGAAGTTAAACAGTTACAATTGTCATCATGACAAGGGCCCAGAGTTTCCCCTAGTCAGATAAGGCATGTGGTCAGAGAAAACCCCAAGGCCCTACACATGACAGTTGCATAATCAGGAAATTCATACCTGAATTCATTCTAATACTACGCCAATCAATCGCCCTTGAACGAGTCCTACGTTGATGTCCTATGCATGGGGTCTTGAGTCTTAAATATTACTGTTCAATTTCTCTTGGCCTCATCGTCCTGGCTTCCCTTTTGACTAACAGCATCCCAATACTCCCTCCTTCTATCTCCTCTCTCTCTCGCTTTTCCCACCCTATCTATTTCTTCCACTCTGCTGCTCACAAACCCCAGGGCTACAAAACCGCAGAGCGATTCACTTCCTTCAAGTCCTGTATGAAGAAGGAGCTAGCTGGCAGATAAGTATTACCCACAATCCACTCATCTCTTATCTCATCTATGACCTATAAGCTCTGACCTAATCAAATCTGATTTTCATTTGATTTATAACCTCTGACCTATTCTCAATGGACCTGCGAACCGCAGCTCTGTCTGTCTCGATGACCTATAACCTCTGACCTATTCTCAATGGACCTGCGAACCGCAGCTCTGTCTGTCTCGATGACCTATAACCTCTGACCTATTCCCTTTATACTTAAAAGATCTGGATAGATTGACACAATATCACTTTAAGACCAATCAAGTCGTTTCAGATCACCTACAGAAGCATATCAGGACTATGGTGCATCTGTGCAAGTATCCAATGATAATAACTTAAAATACCCTACAATCTCTTCCAGTATTGTTATAAGAAATATAGTCTGGCCCCAGGTCTGTTCATGCTGCCTTGACAACTAACGCCAAACAATGACCATAGGAGTTGGAAAGACAGCATAAAACAGATCTGGGACCAGGCTACAAGAAATAAGCACAGTCCTGTGTATTAGTCTATATCCTGCATCCCGGCTAAATTCCCTGTTTAATGGTACCATTGTCATTGTTTACCAGGTGAACAGGAAACAACATGCCTCCTTCCCCATCTGCCTGCGTGCTGAGGCCAGGAAACAGGTCCGCCAACTCTAGAGGAGGTTCCAGGCTAGGGTTTAAAGAAGGAGGAACAGGATGATGAGAAGAGGAAGAGGAGGACGAAGAAGTGGAGGAAGATGAGGAGAATAGGATGACGAAGGTGAGGATGAAGACAAGGAAAAGAGATGGAGGGGACTGGAGGTGAAGGATTCCATGAACAATCTGCAGGGGAACATTGTGGTTTTAAGTCTACGTTCTTAGTCACCATCCCCTCCACTAGCATGCAGAGAGGCTGCCGTTTTGCAACAGACATCTCATTGGTTTCAGTTCTCCAGTTTATTCAATCGTGGATCAATTCCACAATCCATATTCCTCCCATTGCAAGTAGGCCAGTGATGTATAGCCTACACTACTGCATCTAGTATTTAAGCAGTACTCTCCAAACATTTGAAAAGCACAAAAAAATTACAGTTTACAGAAAGTTGTAACTAATCTCTGATTACTCATAATATAGAACGATTTATGGTAAAAAAAAATTAAAAAAAAAAAAATGCTCGTATCACATTAAGGTTTGTAATATAATAATATATAATAATGGTCAAATAAAGACTGTGACTTACATTACAGTAAGAGCCTGCATGGTCAAGTGTAGTATCTGTATCAAATGCCTTTACCAGTGAGAGAAAGGTATGGGAGAAGGAAGAGAATCTTAATGTCTTAATCATGTATTTTTCTATTCATGTTTTTTTCCAGTTTACACAGGCCTAGTTGCATATATTCAGCAGCAAGTTTGGTCATCTGGCTAGATAATACAGATCAATACATAGCCTACAAATGCAATGAATTCTACAATGAAGCAATAGTAGTATGTTTTTGAAATGTTTGCAATTGATGATCTTCCAAATGAGAGAAAGAGAGAGCAAGATCATGATATTCCTTTAAGACTCCTTGTCTTCTGTCTATTGTGTGTGTTACGCTTGTAATGAATAGGCGGGGAAGAAGTCTAACTTTTTTTCATGTGTGCCTTGTTTTCTACATGTCTTCCCTGTCAAAACTAATTCCAATCCAGCAACACATTTCGTTGAAAATATAACTTTTCGGAAAGCAAATTGCTGACCTGCCCTCCTACCAGTGTACTGTACAACCTAGGTTTCCTTTTTATTCACTATGTAATTGACCAACATTTCACCTCAATTGGTAATGATTATATTTATTTATTGAATTATTAATCTGTTTGTAATATAAATCTACTGAACAGCAATATTATGAGCAGACGTTTTGATTTTAAGTTTTGACCAGTTAGCATGATAGTGATTTAATTATGTTCAACGATTCAAGGTGTATCTCTGTATTTAGTTTGAATATTAAATAACTTAAATGGTTTGACTTTACTGGTTTATAGTTACTCTGCGTATTTGCATTATATTAGACGCTATAGAACATATAAACACATTTCTCGAACATTCCCTCAACTAAGCGGTGAAGTGTGTGGTTGGTGTGAAAATAACTTGACAGAATGCAAGTGAAAAGTGTGATGAAAGCACGAATAAAGACTTTTGAATGAAACAGAGGCTGTTTAGCATAATTGCATACTGTATTTGTTTTTTCAGCCAACTACATAGAATGGACATGCGCACGCGGGCTTTACATTTTTTCACCGCAAAAGTTGTGTTATCAGCTGACATGCACCTGCGACATGAACGATAACACTTTATTTAGCAGCGCTGGATAGCTACATTTTCAATCATCAAATTGTATGTTTTTTTTTCTAAAAAGACTGCAGTTGGTTTATTTTTATTTCATCAACTGAGCACTGCGAAGGCTAGCTATGAGCTGCTGGCACCTGAATTGGGGAGGACTGGCTTGTGGTAATAATTGAGCGGAGTGAGTGGACTAAAACACGGTTCCCATGGGTTTGCTGTCATTCAATTCGTCGTTCTATACATTATTATGAGCGTCCTTAGCAGTCTCCTGTGGCTGCTGGTATGTTCAGCGAAAAATTAGATGTAGCTGTTAGTTGGCTAGCTAACGCAAATTCCTAGCCTCTCACTGTCAGATAACGTTACTCAGTAAAGTTTTGCCAGGTTGACACATTAAAACGTATTTCTATAATTACGGCCGTGACACCAGCTTCGTTTAATAATGCTTTAATGAATGCGTTTTTACTTATTTTATCATATCTTTATATTAATGTTATTGTGCCGTTATTTCGCAAAGCAGATCAATTTGTAGCGTAGCGCGCCTTTCTTTTGAAAAGTGGAACCAGAAATGCGTTCTTATGATTCCGTCAGGACACTTCTCCCCAACGCACCAGTACGTTCATCAATCCATTCCACCATGTAAATATAATGTCTTCGAAACTTCTCGTGCAGATTTCACTATAATAACGCGAAAAAATACACATATGTAAACACATTTTTCAATATGGTCATGTTTTAAATTTACAAAGAACAAGTACATCATTATATAAAGTTGACCTCCAGCTCAGCTCTGCCGCCACAGTCAACAGTGCTTGTTACCAGCAAGGTATTGTGGGTACTGACATTCACAGAATATTAATCCATTTTTAAATATAATTATAGTAATTGGCGCACATTTTATCAAGAATATTGTGTGTCCATGAACGGGTGTATATTTACCTCTGTAAATCTCGCAGACGATGACCATTTAGATTAAACCGTTAGTGGAAATGCTTGTCCCGACATAGACTTCCCTTGCTCGCCCAAAGACACGTTAAGACTATACTTTCAGGGATCATTTCTATAGTTCTTGACTTGAGAAATGTGTTTCTAAAGTGTTTGATCTCGCAACCCACGATGATGAGATGCGATATTCCCTTCTGAGCGCGAAGCGGGCTTTGAGTAATGATTCAGTTCATCCGCTCTCTGCCATTGATGACCGTTCTTTGCTTCCTTGTGGAGCAATGAGGGAGGGAATATGATCAGAGTGGTTAGCTCTTCATATTGTAAATATTAACTTCTTTGGTACATGGATTGTAGTTCAGGTTATGAAAGAGTTTATCACTATTTACACAACAGTTGGTTTCAATACTGTTTAATGTTCCTGTTAGCCTTGCTATGACGTTGTATAGGAGATATGTGATTTTAATCCAGTCAGAACTCTACCTTTTCAATTACATTTGATTTCTAAAAAGGTTTTTCTTGTATGTTCTCTATTGTAGGCCATTGACTTTATTCAGCCAATGCTAGTCCCATAAAAACTGCAATGAGTACCTTCTGGCACCTCCCTCATTTGCAAAGTTCTATTGTGGAGCAACTTGAAAATGTATTTTATGAAGCTTTCTTGGGCATAAAACACGACAATAACTTATTCCATATGTGACCTATTGATGAAAAGTAGCCCGATAAGCATGATTTCAGACACGTGGTCCTATAGTGTGCTCTTTGTACGTGGGAAACCGTTAGTGAGAATAGCAGCTCCAACAGAGGCTTCCCTCGCTCGCCCTCAATCTAATTAAGACTATACTTTCAGGGATCATTTCTATAGTTGTTGACTTGAGAAATGTGTTTCTAAAGTGTTTGATCTCGCAACCCACGATGATGAGATGCGATATTCCCTTCTGAGCGCGAAGCGGGTTTTGAGTAATGATTCAGTTCATCCGCTCTCTGCCATTGATGACCGTTCTTTGCTTCCTTGTGGAGCAATGAGGGAGGGAATATGATCAGAGTGGTTAGACTTATTAGTGTTAAATATAGAATGAATCGTAAGGTTTACACTATTACCACACTTCTGGATGTCAGTAATTATTTCATGTAAATAGTTAAACTTCAATGCTGTTAAATGTCAAATGTGGTAATGCTTTTTATTTAACTATAGGCAAGCCAGTTAAATTATTATTTACGACGAAAGCCTACCCGGACAAACCCTTCCCTAACCCGGACGACGTTGAGCGCTGCCCTATGGGACTCCCGAACACGGCCAGTTGTGATTACAGCCCCGGATCGAACCAGGGTCTGTAGTGACGCCCCCAGCACTGAGATAGCGTGACTGCTGCGCCACTCGGGAGCCCAAGGAAATATAAATAGGAAATGTATTACAAAGCAATCTCCATTCAACATACCAATCCAGTCAGAACTCAAATTGTTCAATTACATGTTATATCTAAATTATATTTTCTCTATTGTGGGCCACTGATGTTCTCAGCCAATAGCAGTCCCCTAAAAACTGCATCATTACCCTCTGGTACCTCCCTCATTTGCCAATTACTATTCTGGGCAACTTGAACATGTATTTTGTGACGCTTTCATGGGTATAACAACTGTTTGTAGCCCAATAAGCATGATTTCAGCCACGTAGTACTATATATCGTGCTCTTTGTACGGTGGGAAACCGTTAGTGAGAATAGCAGCTCCAACATAGGCTTCCCTCGCTCGCCCTCAACTTAATTAAGACTATACTTTCAGGGATCATTTCTATAGTTCTTGACTTGAGAAATGTGTTTCTAAAGTGTTTGATCTCGCAACCCACGATGATGAGATGCGATATTCCCTTCTGAGCGTGAAGCGGGCTTTGAGTAATGATTCAGTTCATCCGCTTTCTGCCATTGATGACCGTTCTTTGCTTCCTTGTGGAGCATTGAGGGAGGGAATATGATCAGAGTGGTTAGCTCTTAATTTTGTTAATATTAACTTCTTTGTATTGTAATTCAGGTTACTAATTCATTTAGCACCATTTCACAGTTGGTTTCAATACTAAAGAACCATCATTGGGACAGCGCATATATTATTTATGTGAGCGCTGGTGTGCTATCCTTCTGACGGAAGGGCAGAGCAGGCCGCAGGCACGCGCATCGATGAGATGCCGCACCCGACGGGGTAAGAAGAAACGACTATCGGAGGCAGAGGAGACCGTTCCGGTCACACGGTCCCAGAACCCACGGGACTGTGTTTTCAAGCAAGATATTGAGCCCTGCCCATATCTCTTTGCTTAATAAAGGGTTATATTTTGTGCCTTTACAACCCAGTGCAACGATTTTGATGTTAAGGTAGACATGTTTAAGTTTTTTAGAAACATCCGTTTAAGGGAATACTTTAGCTCCCTAATCCTGACATTTCTATTGAACCAGTAGGTTGCTCCCTGCACATACTCCAACTCCTTTTAGGAGCAAGAGTAATTTTATACCTCCAGCCAATCGCAATCACTCACTCTATCGAGACATATTGCAGACTTGTTGAAAAAGATTTTGCTCATCTCCGTAAGAACAAACAGGAGTCCAAATCTTTCCATATACAATCCGATACGTCAGTCCTTATTCGCCCTGCTGATAAAGGGTGGATCGGTTGTACTCCTGGATAGGACAGTTTATGTAAATGAGTGTCATAGACAGCTGCTTGACAACACCTTTTACAAGAAACTCAGAAGTGACTCTACTTCCCAATTTCAGAATACTATCTTAGATGGGTATTTAAGTTCTGGTCAGATAACCAAAGAAGAACATGTGGGGAAAAACTTGTTCTGATTGGCTGGGCCTGGCTCCCCAGTGGGTGGGCCTGGCTCCCAAATGGGTGGGCTCGGCTCCCCAGTGGCTGGGCCCGGCTCCCCAGTGGGTGGGCCCGGCTCCCCAGTGGCTGGGCCCGGCTCCCCAGTGGCTGGTCCCCTGCTCAGTCAAATCAAATTATATTGGTCACATAAACATATTTAGCAGGTGTTATTGCAGGTGTAACGAAATGCTGTTGCGCCTTCTTCACCTTGCTGTCTGTGTGGGTGGACCATTTCAGATTGTCAGTGATGTGTATTCTGAGAAATTTTAAGCTTTCCACCTTCTCCACTGGTCCTGTCGATGTGGATGGGGGGGTGCTCCCTCTGCTGTTTGCTGAAGTCCACAATCAGCTCCTTCGTTTTGTTGACGTTGAGGGAGAGGATATTTCCCTGGCACCACTCCACCAGGGCCCTCACCTCCTCCCTGTAGAGTGTCTCGTCATTGTTGGTAATCAGGCCTACTTACTGTAGTGTCATCAGAAAACTTGATGATTGAGTTGGAGGCGTGCGTGGTCACGCAATCATAGGGGGAACAGGGACGACAGGATGGGGCTGAGAAGGCACCTTTGTCATGTGAAATCCATCGATTAGGGCCTAATTGATTTATTTCAATTGAACAATTTCCTTATATGAACTATCACAGTAAAATAGTTTACATTGTTCTAGTTGCCTTTATATTTGTGTTCAGTATTAAACAATAAATGTATTATCGAACGTATACCACTGGGGTTTTCAGCCAATGGTAGTAGTCGCCCAAAAATCTGAGCAGCCTCTGGTAGGTACCTCCCATTATTTCATTTTAGGCAACTCGAGAATGTATTCTGTTAATCTGGGACATATGTGCTTTTTGTGAGCCAGTAAATTATATTATATGTTTATTAACTGTTACTTTACATTCAATACATGTATGTGATACCTGATTACAGGTCAATAGTAAGGCTGCTGCCACGTGCTGCTGTATCGCGTTCTGCATACAGTGAGAAGCGACTGTAGGTAGTGACAGTGAGGGAGGGAGCTGTGAAACCGTCAGTCAGAATGACTGCTCCGACATGTCCTAGTCTCGCTCGCCCAAATATACGTTAAGACTATACTTTCAGGGATCATTTCTATAGTTCTTGACTTGAGAAATGTGTTTCTAAAGTGTTTGATCTCGCAACCCACGATGATGAGATGCGATATTCCCTTCTGAGCGCGAAGCGGGCTTTGAGTAATGATTCAGTTCATCCGCTCTCTGCCATTGATGACCGTTCTTTGCTTCCTTGTGGAGCATTGAGGGAGGGAATATGATCAGAGTGGTTAGCTCTTCCTATTGTAAATATTAACTTCTTTGGTACATGGATTGTAAATTCAGGTTATTAAAGAGTTTATCACCATTAAACAACAGTTGGTTTCAATACTGTTTAATGTTCCTGTTAGCCTTGCTATGACGTTGTATAGGAAATATGTGATTTTAATCCAGTCAGAACTCTCTACCTTTTCAATTACATTTGATTTCTAAAAAGGTTTTTCTTGTATGTTCTCTATTGTAGGCCATTGACTTTTTTCAGCCAATGCTAGTCCCATAAAAACTGCAATGAGTACCTTCTGGCACCTCCCTCATTTGCAAAGTTCTATTGTGGAGCAACTTGAAAATGTATTTTATGAAGCTTTCTTGGGCATAAAACACGACAATATGTGACCTATTAATGAAAAGTAGCCCGATAAGCATGATTTCAGACACGTGGTACTATAGTGTGCTCTTTATACGGTGGGAAACCGTTAGTCAGAATAGCAGCTCCAACATACGCTACCCTCGCTCGCCCTCAATTTAATTAAGACTATACTTTCAGGGATCATTTCTATAGTTCTTGACTTGAGAAATGTGTTTCTAAAGTGTTTGATCTCGCAACCCACGATGATGAGATGCGATATTCCCTTCTGAGCGCGAAGCGGGCTTTGAGTAATGATTCAGTTCATCCGCTTTCTGCCATTGATGACCGTTCTTTGCTTCCTTGTGGAGCAATGAGGGAGGGAATATGATCAGAGTGGTTGGCTCTTAATATTGTTAATGTTAACTTCTTTGGTACATGGATTGTAGTTCAGGTTATTAATTAAATGGTTTGTCACCGTAACACAGAGTGGTTAGATTTAAGTTTGTGTAAATCAAACAAGAATACTGATCATAACTGGTATGTATAGACTATATGTAATGTCAATAGTAGGTGGTATAGTAACGTTTATGTGCCGGCTGTTATCATGGTATTTACTTTATTATTAGGCTTATATAAGAGTGAAAACATGCAATGTATTCTTTCACCAGGTCATGATAAAGTAACGTTCATTTAATTAGAGGTGCCGTTCTTAAATCTTCTAGAGTATTTTTTCCCCTATTGCCCAATCGATGTTATTTGTAGTGACAGTAAGAAACCATAGGAATGTTGTGGTACAAACTGTAAAACAAATGGTGACGTCATTGAAGTATGCGCATTGACCTCTCAACTCCTGATGCGGAGAATGTAAAAAAAAAAAACATTACAATTATGTTACATTTGTCACAACAGTATTGAGAACAATTTCATTCATTTTAAATATATCTCTAGTTATTTTCCCCAAAAATACTTGTACATTTACCTTCCTGGTTTCTTTGTGTACAGTGAGGTAGTACGCAAACTACTTAATCATGCTCGTACACAACGAGGGTTGTTGTCTTCCTATTATCCGTTTATGTGCTCGGTAGCTACTAAGCTTACCAAGAATGACAGTGCCAATTTTGGATAAATGCTTCAAGCGGAGAAATTGAATAGTTATTTTTTACGACCATCTAAGATATGCCATACCGAAAGTTATCGCTGTGCAAGTAGCTAGAAGGTACAGGCTAGCGGATATTGGCTACATCTCGACGGGGTTTTCTCCTTCCCTTGTCTGTCTCGTCTGTCCTTGTTGAGGTTGGATAGGGATTTATTAATTCATTAGCTAGCTAGTCATTAACTTCAAGCTTGTGCCCAGCCAGAATAGGATGAACTGGCTTTTCCCCTCATCCAAGGGTTCCGGACCTCTCCCACCTCTTAATAGCTTGCAGCAACAAAGACAACGGCAGATCGAGTCTCTCAAAGCTGCCCACTCCAGGTAAATCAACATCACGTACTAGCAATGCTAACTAGCTAGTTATGGCTAATCCGTGGCTTGTCAGCCTTGTTAGCTTGCTAAAGTATTTGCTACTATTTAAAGCGTTGTCACAAGGTGTAATTAGTGTGTATCGTGCGATGTCTCGCTAGTTAACGTTAGTGCCCCCATCACAACACCGACAGTTGATGGGACTAGGTCAGATTAAAGTATTAGGTATTGTTTACAAGTGACATTAGAGAGAGGTGCCCCTCCGCGCTCTCCTAGATAGTCAGCCTAACTTTATAGGTGACATAATTGTAACGTTATGTAACTAATATGAACAATATGTCTAATGTATACGTGTGTCACTATCGTTTTCAATATACTAGCTAGCTAAATACGTTTTGGATTGACGTGTCAAAGTATTGTGTGTAAGGTGGATAAACTGGTTTGTATCTAACGTTACATGTTTCGGTTTTCTTCTCCTACAGTTTAGCCGAGATCCAGAAAGATGTGGAGTACAGAATCCCTTTCACAGTCAACAACTCAACCATCAGCGTCAACATGTGAGTGAGCTGCACGTTTACAGAGTTCGCATTAACAGATGAATACATGTTTACGTTTTAGCATCAACATATGAGCATGTTGTCCCATCAGTGTCAACATGTGTGTAAACCCCAATAGCTCATCCTGCCCTTGGTTTACAGTACAGCTGGGTTAATCTTCCATTTACTTGGCTATGTCTGACTTGTTGATTTATTTCTTGCAGGATCAATAGGACTCAAACCCTCAGAACTCATAGGCTACTATCACTTTCAATGACCTCTCTCTGTACCTTTCTCCCCCCTATCCCCCTCTTCTCTTTCTCGTCCTCTCCAGCTTGCTTCCGCCTCAGTTTCCCCAGGAGAAACCAGCAGTCAGTGTGTACCCTCCAGTAGGACATCACCTGGTAGACAGCAACAATGGCACCATGGTTACCAGCCCCCTCATTACCAATGTAAGTCCTTCCTTCTCAACTAGATAGACCTAAATAACATCCTATGTCAACCATACAAGAGACAAGGGAAGCTAAATCTGTGGTGATCTGAGTGGTAGCCATTTGATGTTTTTCTCTAGGTATTTATACCTTGTCTGTATAGGGGCAGGTGTTGACATGGATGCAAACATCTGGTATTCATGTGCTTGTCATGAAGCTAACAGGCCTATGTTCTCAGTTTGGAATGCATTCAGATCTGGGCAAAGTCATCCAGAGTCTCCTGGATGAGTTCTGGAAGAGTCCACCGGTCCTGACGTCTGGCCCCACCGGCTTCCCTTAGTCAGTACCACACACACACACATAACATGTCATCATGTGGGCCGTTTGTTGGCCGTTGAAGGCAAATTCTTTGGGTTGCGTGTAATACGCAATGAAAGGACGATCAAAAGGTGTAAAAAGTCACATGAGACAGCCGTAATAACTGCCATAGCTTTACAGTAAAGGATACAAGGAGGCAGAAAGACTAGCTCAGTGACTAGTGTCATTTAACTGAGTACAGTTTTTTTCACAAAGGGAGCCCATTCTCATCAGCTTTCTGTTTCTCCCATCTTTCCTCCCTGCCATCTCTCTCTCTGTTGTGCAGTAACATGTACAAGCCGTCGGGGATGCCTCCCTACCCCACACAGAGCTTCCACTATGGGCTGCGCCCCGTGGGCCCCACCCCGCCCCCCATGCCCCACGCGGGTGTAGAGGGAGCTCACGGTCACTGCCCTCCCTGGGCAGCAGCCCCTGTCTACGGCCTCATCACAGACCTGCCTCTCCCCGTACCCACCGCAGACTCCCAGGTAAACGCACTACCACAGGTTCATTGAAGTGTAGTTTTCCCAGTAGGTATCTGGCTAATACCGACCGACATAATACCTAAATGTATAAGTTAAGGAGACTACTTGGCATGCAGTTTAGACGCCCCAAGAGGTTTAATGTAGCAATGTTTCATCAGGACAGACAAATACCCACAGACGAGAGGTCGACCGATTAATCGGAATGGCCGATTAATTAGGGCCGATTTCATGTTTTCATAACAATCTGAAATCAGTATTTTTGGGCGCCGATTTAAAACAAAAAAGATATATAAAAATATTTTTATTTTTTTATATACCTTTTTATTTAACTAGGCAAGTCAGTTAAGAACACATTCTTATTTTCAATGACGGCCTAGGAACAGTGGGTTAACTGCCTTGTTCAGGGGCAGAACGACAGATTTTCACCTTGTCAGTTCGGTGGATTCAATCTTGCAACCTTACAGTTAACTAATCAAACGCAATAATGACCTGCCTCTCTCTCATTGCACTCCACAAGGAGACTGCCTGTTACACAAATGTAGTAAGCCAAGGTAAGTTGCTAGCTAGCATTAAACTTATCTTATAAAAAACAATCAATCATAACCACTAGTTAACTACACATGGTGGATGATGTTACTAGATATTATCTAGCGTGTCCTGCGTTGCATATAATCTGACTGAGCATACAAGTATCTAAGTATCTGACTGAGCGGTGGGAGGCAGAAGCAGCATTTTCGTGCGTTTTGCCAGCAGCTCTTCGTTGTGTGTCAAGCATTGCGCTGTTTATGACTTCAAGCCTATCAACTCCCGAGATGAGGCTGGTGTAACCGAAGTGAAATGGCTAGCTAGTTAGCGCGCGCTAATAGTGTTTCAAACGTCACTCGCTCTGAGCCTTCTAGTATTTGTTCCCCTTGCTCTGCATGGGTAACGCTGCTTCGATGGTGGCTGTTGTCGTTGTGTTGCTGGTTCGAGCCCAGGGAGGAGCGAGGAGAGGGACTGAAGCTATACTGTTACACTGGCAATATACTAAAGTGCCTATAAGAACATCCAATAGTCAAAGGTTAATGAAATACAAATGGTATAGAGGGAAATTGTCCTATAATTCCTATAATAAATACAACCTAAAACTTAACTTTCTTACATAGCACATATTGCACTTTTACTTTCTTCTCCAACACTTTGTTTTTGCATTATTTAAACCAAATTGAACATGTTTCATTATTTACTTGAGGCTAAATTGATTTTATTGATGTATTATATTAAGTTAAAATAAGTGTTTATTCAGTATTGTTGTAATTGTCATTATTAAAAATAAATAAATACAAATCGTCCGATTAATCGGTATCAGTGTTGAAAAAAAATCATAATCGGTCGACCTCTACCACAGACTGACCTATTCTTCTAGTTAGAATCATTGGGGGCATCTATTATATTATACTTTATTTTCAAAACACCTCACCACCATTCCTAAGCACACAATACCTTAACAACTGTTGCCAGGCACTGAGGCCTGTCAGTCACCTGCGGACTAGAGCTTCTGTACTGGAGTACTGCTGTGATGGTCAAGTGCTTAGCTACTTGTTTTGTGTGTTGGTTAGCTACATAAGATGTGATATCACTCTGTCTGCAACAGGCTGGGTTGAACGGCCACATGTACAAGATGCCTGAGATTCCTGAAACATTTCCTGAGCTGTCTGAAATGAGGTATGTGCATTTTGCCACTGGAGTTTAATACGTCGCCCACTTTTTGGGCCGTTGAGTCCAAAAGGTAACGTATGAGGACACGACTCAAAGAAACGTTTCGATATAATGATATGTATATCCGTTTCAGTGGAGGCTGGTGGGAGGAGCTATAGGAGGACAGGCTTATTGTAATGGCTGGAATGGTATCAAACATCAACCTACATATTTGCGCTTTCCTCTCTCTCCATGTTTGTTATTTATTTTTATTTTTACAGGGACAATGTTTCAGTAAAAGTGGCAGTTTGCCAGCCAATTTTCAATCAGCAGTCCCTGGGCAGGATATTAAAAGCAATGACAATATCAATACAGACAAACGATGAGCATTAAGCACATTCAGAGCAACATATAACAAGCAACACGTAGCATGCAGACAGAGAAACAGAACAAGCAACACGTATTAACAAGAAACATAGAACAAGCAACACGTAGCATGCAGACAGAGAAACATAGAACAAGCAACACGTAGCACGCAGACAGAGAAACATAGAACAAGCAACACGTAGCACGCAGACAGAGAAACATAGAACAAGCAACACGTAGCGCAGAAAGAACAACATATAACAAGCAACACGTAGCACGCAGACAGAGAAACATATAACAAGCAACACGTAGCATGCAGACAGAGAAACATAGAACAAGCAACACGTAGCACGCAGACAGAGAAACATAGAACAAGCAACACGTAGCACGCAGACAGAACAATAGAACAAGCACCACGTAGCACGCAGACAGAGAAACATAGAACAAGCAACACGTAGCATGCAGAAAGAAAACATATAACAAGCAACAGACAGAGAAACATATAACAAGCAACACGTAGCATGCAGACAGAGAAACATAGAACAAGCAACACGTAGCACGCAGAAAGAGAAACATATAACAAGCAACACGTAGCATGCAGACAGAGAAACATATAACAAGCAACACGTAGCATGCAGACAGAACAACATAGAACAAGCAACACGTAGCATGCAGACAGAACAACATAGAACAAGCAACACGTAGCATGCAGAAAGAACAACATATAACAAGCACCACGTAGCACGCAGACAGAACAATAGAACAAGCACCACGTAGCACGCAGACAGAGAAACATAGAACAAGCAACACGTAGCACGCAGACAGAACAATAGAACAAGCACCACGTAGCATGCAGACAGAGAAACATATAACAAGCACCACGTAGCACGCAGACAGAACAATAGAACAAGCACCACGTAGCACGCAGACAGAGAAACATAGAACAAGCAACACGTAGCACGCAGACAGAACAATAGAACAAGCACCACGTAGCACGCAGACAGAGAAACATAGAACAAGCAACACGTAGCACGCAGACAGAGAAACATAGAACAAGCAACACGTAGCACGCAGACAGAGAAACATATGACAAGCAACATTTAGCACACAGACAAACACAGGAGCAACTTGTAGCATGCAGACAAAGCAACATAGGACAAGCAACACGCAGCACGCAGACAGAGAAACATAGAATAAGCAACACATAGCACACAGACAAACAGAACAAGTAGCATGCAGGCAGAGAAAAATAGAACAATCACCACGTAGCACGCACACAGAGGAACATATTAACAAGCAACACAGCACGCAGACAGAGAAACATATAACAAACAGCCAGCCGCACCAATGTGTCGGAGGAAACACCGTGCACCTGGCAACCTTGGTTAGCGTGCACTGCGCCTGGCCCGCCACAGGAGTCGCTGGTGCGCGATGAGTCAAGGATATCCCTACCGGCCAAGCCCTCCCTAACCTGGACGACGCTGGGCCAATTGTGCATCGTCCCACGGACCTCCCGGTCGCGGCCGGTTGCGACAGCCTGGGCGCGAACCCAGAGTCTCTGGTGGCACAGCTGGCGCTGCAGTACAGCGCCCTTAACCACTGCGCCACCCGAGAGGCAGAGCTCATGCTTTTTGAGGATGTAACAATGATGATGGCTATTGGGCTTCCTATCAAGCACTTTGAGAGCCTGTTTGTAGACAGACTGAATAGGTTTTAATGTTGTACATCAAGCTTGGGCCCAACTAGTCAAGCAGTATGTTAAGTGGGGGAGTATCATAGATTTGAAGTACAGTTTTGCTACCTCCTTAGTCAAACAATTTCGCTTTATTCGTGAATTCGCTAAGTTGAATTTGGTTATTTGAGTTACCTTGTTCACCTACTTTTTATAAGAGAGGTTGGAATCAAGTATGATGCCAAGGTACTCAAAATCAGATACCACCTGGAGCTTCTCCCCTGACACATAGACATCTGGCTCAGTAGCATCTGTTGCCCTCTTTGTGAAGAACATGCAGACTTTTTTCCCACATTGAGATGCAAACATGAGTAACTGAGCCACTTTGTAACCTGGACCATTACAGTAGTGAGTTCTTGTGCAGCTTGTTGTTTGCTCTTTGCATGCACATATAGCACTGTATCATCTGTATACATTTTAACTTCAGACCCAGTACAGGGCGATCATTAATTTACAGGCTGAACAGGAGGGGCCCTAGTATTGACCCTTGGGGCATGCCCACATCATAGCTGAGAGTGGGCGACAGCTCATTGCTCACTCTGACACACTGGGTTCTGCCTTCAAGGTATGATTTCATCCATCTGTCCCACCATATCCCTCTCTGACTGACTGACTGTGTGTTGTCCCCAGTGCGTCCCAGCTGAAGGACATGAGTGAGCAGGAGGACGTGCTGCTGGAGTTGTTTGTGTGCCTGCCCCAGCTCAAACAGGTCACCACTGACAAGGAGGAGCTGGTCAACAGCATTGTGGACATGGCCAGTGAGTCTCCCTACACACTAGTGGTGGTTGCTAAACTTGACTGGGCAGTGGGTGACACTGTATAGCCAAAGCCCACCATGTACACACAAACAAATGCTAGAGCAAGGACCATGGTTATGAGCTTCCAGTCATGCTAATGCTAGTTAGCAATGGCGCCAGAAATGACCTACAACTCCCTTCATACTGCACACAGAGACATAACATTTTTATCCATGAGTTCATCTGACTCCGTAAGGAGATGAAGCTCTACTATACCAGGAGCCCAAAATCCCAGACTGTCCCCAGAGAGCCCAGACTGTCCCCAGAGAGCCCAGACTGTCCCCAGAGAGCCCAGACTGTCCCCAGAGAGCCCAGACTGTCCCCAGAGAGCCCAGACTGTCCCCAGAGAGCCCAGACTGTCCCCAGAGAGCCCAGACTGTCCCCAGACTGTCCCCAGACTGTCCCCAGACTGTCCCCAGAGAGCCCAGACTGTCCCCAGAGAGCCCAGACTGTCCCCAGAGAGCCCAGACTGTCCCCAGAGAGCCCAAACTAAACTGTCCCCAGAGAGCCCAAACTGTCCCCAGAGAGCCCAAAATCACACACTGTCCCCAGAGAGCACAAACTGTCCCCAGAGAGCCCAAAAACTCAAACTGTCCCCAGAGAGACACTTTTGGTGTCAAGCTCATAATCGCTATGGTTACACAGATCCTCAGTCAGTTCATATGGGCAGGTAGTGAAATGAGTGTGTGCTAGAAAGTGGGGAAGTGTTGAAGCTGAGTCCACTGCTGCCCTGGGACACACACTGACATGTCTGGGTCATCTCTCTCCCAGAGAAGAACCTGCAGCTGGAACCTCAGCTGGAGGGGACGAGACAAGAAATGCTGTTCAAGGTGAGAATTTGTAAAAATATATATATTTAACCTGGCAAGTCAGTTTAGAACAAATTCTAATTTACAATGACGGCCTACCGGGGAACAGTGGGTTTAACTGCCTTGTTTAGGGGCAGAACGCCATATGTTTACCTTGTCAGCTCTGGGATTCGATCTAGCAACCTTTTGGTTACTGGCCCAACGCGCCAACCACTAGGCTATCTGCTGTTGAATAATACACATTCACTGGCTAATGAATGCAGAAGGTCTGTCTGTCAATATGCGTTAGCAATCACACTCTACCTGTATGAATGTCTCATGACAGTCAGTTTGTTACTAACGTTATAGCTGATACCACCTTGCACCATTGAGCCAAGTTGAAATGTTGGTCGGGATCAGTCCTACTGCTATAGACGGTATATTGTGTTGTGAGCGCTAGTTGTTTCTTACTTGTTGTGTTGACAGTACGAGCAGCTAACCCAGAACAAATCGGCCTTTGAGACCAAGATGCAGAGACAGCATGACATCAGTGAGGTGAGGCGTTCCCTGCACCAAATACACACGTGATGATCACCTGTTTTCTAACCTCAAAATATCTCAAAGTACATCAATGTTGTCCATGACCCAGTTGTTTTATTTATATTTATCAATGACATCATCTTGTCCATGTTTTTTTGGGGTTGAAACATGTACAGATTATTCACAACACAACTGATGTTGTAGGGTGTGGATTTGGCTTGACGTCTGAGTCCATTTTGAGGTTTGAAAACAACAAAAAAAACGTTTTTTTTTTTAAGTGTCATTCTATGAACTTGTGTTGTTCTCCAGAGCTGCAGTCTGAGTGCCCTGCAGGCTCGTCTGAAGGTGGCAGCCCACCAGGCGGAGGAGGAGTCAGAGGAGACGGCCGAGAGCTTCCTGGAGGGCAAGACTGACATCGACGACTTCCTGGCCAACTTCATGGAGAAGAGGACGGTATAAACTGAACTAACTGTCAAAAAGTCAAGTCAACAAGCTGACGTGAAGTAATGAAAGACTGATACCAGCACACTGCAGAATTCTACCTCAGATGTCTTTTTCAACACGTCTTTGTTGTCCAAACAGTATCAGCGTTCTATAGTGTGGGGATGGATATGTCTGTCTTTCACCAGTCACTGAACTAGCAGAGTTAGAAGGATCATAACATAGTCCACGACAAAAGAGAGCTGGGAAGCATTGAGCTGTTGTGTAGACGGTATTTACACTCTGTATAAACATCTCTGTGGTAATATGAACAAGGTGTACTGCAACAAGTCAACAACCAGGAAATGGGATTCTATGTAAATACTGACTATTACACAGTAGTCAATGTTTGATTTCATATTTGAACGTGTGTGTGTGTTCTCGCTGTACAGCTCTGCCACAGCAGAAGGGCCAAAGAGGAGAAGCTGCAACAGTCCATCAACACACACGGACAGTTCCCCAGCAGCCACTGAGCCCCTTCCCCTCACATGTTTATAAAAGGTAAACACACTAACGCCACTCTGTTGGATGAAGTACACACTGTACGAAGGGTTTATGTAATCTGACCTTAAAGGGGCAATCTGAGATTCAAACAACTACAAAGCTTTTATTTTTTTGGTAAACAACTGGAGAAGTGTATCTCTCAAATTCAAAGATGTAAGGAATGACTATACTTGAGAGCAATGATGGGTTTAACAATGTTCCATTTTTGTCTTACTTTATCATAGGCTGCATTTATTTTCTTCTCTTCTCAAGTATGGAGATTTATCTACCAGCAACACACCCCTAAAGAGAGGAGAAGCACATCTTGGTGTTGATAGAGGCTAAGAAGCAACCATTGTGGTATGAATTGTAATCCTGAACTAGGCTTTTGAACTTATTTCAGTATACAGTTTCCAGTGATGATGATGGTATGACTTGTCTCATACATACATACCTACTTGAATTTGGAGGATGAGTTTGCTAACGCTGCTGAACACCCAACTACAACTGATACTGTATTTAAATAATGTTAATAATAGCCTTTATTATAATCAGACACCTTGTACTATGTTATTTAATTTCTTTAGGTTAATAAACCATTCAGAACATTTGTTTACTAAGAATTCCTGATTATTTTTTTCTAACATTAACATCTGACCAGTGTGTGTGTGTGTACTGCATTTTAGTGTGACTGAAATGCAGTCATGTTCATAACCTCATGTACACTCTATCCCGTTCTGTAAAATGTGTTTTAAACCAGCACATCAAATGTAATTTCCCTTTGACAGTGAATAGTTTATTTCAGGTCATTTACAACTTATACAGTAAACACTAAATACCACAGTTGAAAGGAGATCCATTGGATTCAGCCATGTTGTTTTCCCAGGTTGACCATACAAGTGGTTTCTCAACAGTTTAATACTTATTAACCTGGTCCCAGATCTGTTTGTGCTCATTGTCAAGCCATGACCATTCCATAGACGGGTTGGTTGTTTAGCAACAAAACCGACACGCGCGCAACTATGGGGCAAAACAGACGTGGTTGGCTTAGATTGTTGACAACATGTAAACTATATTTAGTCTCCAATGTTTATTGAAAACATAAAGTTCCACAATGAGTATTTGTCTCTCAAATACATTGTTACAGTTGTTGGTTAGCTAGCTAGCAAATGTTAGCCATATTAACATAGATCAAAACAAGACATGGCATCAAGAACAAGATGAAAAGAGCCACCTGTGAACCCTCCACATGGCAGTTTGTCATTGTTGCTAGTGAACTGTCCATCCAGAACCTTAACAACACCGGCTTTCTGCCCCTTTGAAGCGCACACACACATCTTTTCGTGCTGTTGTCAGCTAACCCGTCTGTAGGCCGTTGGCAAGAGGACAGAAACAGAATGGCACACAGGCTAGCTAATGCTACCTATCACAAAGAGATTTTGAGGTCTAATATCCACATCCCATTCAGATTGAACCAATGTGTTGGCCATGTATTCTAAGTGGTGCTCTGGTGGTGTTGACATTGGAACGTTTCTAATGTGTCCTAAGTGTTCATACTACATCGCTAGTGACTGCACTCGT
Organism: Oncorhynchus keta; assembly: GCF_023373465.1. Taxonomy (NCBI): domain Eukaryota; kingdom Metazoa; phylum Chordata; class Actinopteri; order Salmoniformes; family Salmonidae; genus Oncorhynchus; species Oncorhynchus keta. Next base: position 190,887 of record NW_026286090.1, on the reverse strand, counting down.
ATACACAGTTAAATATACACAGCAATGGGAATAACCATCTGAAAAGGTTACCGCAGTTCAATGGGCTTTCCAAAGGAAAGAGTATGTCTCTCGATTCATTACTAATAAGCAGCAACGTTCACTTCATTTCAAGACCAAATAAAAGCCTAGTCATGGCAACGCAGACATTTCTGTTCATCCAGGCTAGTTGAGAAGTGCGGTGTTTCTTCATTTGTGTGAGAAGGCAGGTTATTGGAACGAGACAGTAAACATAACTAGACTGGGTGGTGATAAATGTACCAAGAACAGGTGCTGTGTTTGACAGTGTTATCTGGGTCGTGTTCATAAGTGTAGAACGTAGTGAAACGTTTAATAGTTTGATTTTTTTTTGTTGCCTCCTGATCACGACCATGATATACCACTGGGAAACATTGAAGCCTCTATGCTTGTTCAGACTTCAGAAGGGACAAATAGATTTCGGAGGGGTAGTCCTACTTGGTGCGACCAATGTAATGCATTGGTCTGAAGGAAAGTACAAACAAATGTACATTTAGTTTTTTTCCTGTTTTAAAAAGTTGTACAGTAGTACATTGTAACTCAACATAATAACTTAAGACAAAATATTGCACACCAGTATTTTGCCTTTGCAGTAAATGTTTGTTCCTGGAATATTTTTGTTCACATTTTACACTAGTATGGGGTTCAAACATCCACTATGGCTACCCAGTGTTACCACAATACCCGGCAGGTGCTCATGTTGTGCACCGATACTAACTACACAGAAAACAAAAGAATCACAAGTAAAATCCAGTCCAATTGGCCCCGTCAAAACAGAGACCTCTGTGATATTCAATTGTCAATGCAAAGTGCCTTCGTCAACAAGGCAACCCCCCTCCGACAAGCCCCTCATTGATCTCCATTTTCACTCAGGCCGTGCAGTAGACGGCCTCTTTGGGGTCCTTGTTGTCGTCGCCGCCGCTGGAGGAGCGGCTGCTGAGGTCGGCCACGCCCGATTCCATGTCGCTGCAAGCCGAGGAGAGGCCGTCTGAGTCAGGGCCAGGACCCTTGGGGGGCCCCAAGGGCAGGGTCATAGCCGAGCCCGGGGGCCCCCCCTGGGAGGGAGAATAGCCCTGAGGGGGGCTAGTGAAGGGGCCATCTCCAGTGGGAGGAGCCAGTCCGCCTGGCCTGCATTCTTCCTCACACACTTTGTTGATCTTCCTCTGACCCGCATTACCCTTAGTTTGATCTGCTTTTGTCAGGACTGCAATCCTCTGGAAGATGAACAGATGAAAAGACAAGTGTTACTGGTAAGTCTGGGATAGAATATGAATGAATCACTATGTCTATAGACTACTAGCAGACTACTGTACATGTAACAGAAACCCTCCTGTTGAACGCCCCTCAGACACATTTTCTTTGACTTGATGGTGTTTGCCCCCTCCCCTGTAAAACCCCAACGATATAGTTGTTAAAACAGAATAAACTAGTTAATAGTAATTAATAATGATACGTTGATAAACTTGTAAATTGGCCTTAAAGAGCAGCGTTCATTGGGAGCGTTACGCAAGCGTGTCTGTATGCCTTGTTTGGTGCCCGGTTGGGCCGTCCCTCCCGGTGCTACCTCCTGGTGATTGGTCAGCTCCTCCTCCAGCTGCTGAGTCTCCTCCCTGACGGCTGTCAGTAAGTCGGTGGGCGTCTGGCGCGGGGGAGAGCTCTTCTCCACACGGTTATACATGCCCTTCCACATCCTTGGAGACAAGATACACTGTACTACAACTATTGAACAAACACTCTGGATCCAAACCGTAATACAACTATTGAACAAACCCTCCAGATCTAAACTGTACTACAAAGTAAAGTGCTTTCTACAACAGGCTTCCATCTGATGGGTTTTAACCCACGACCCTTCAACTCAGATGTACCCAAAGACACAAAGTAAATAAAAACCATTCAGTGTCCCAGTACTAGTTTTTTCACTCGTTTTCACAGTGAGTCGACTGAGAGGGTGCAGTAACTCACTTGAAGCAGTAGGGGGTGGTGTTTGGCCGTAGCATCCCCTGAGTCTGGGTGTGGTCAGCCCTGTACAAGGGGTTGGCGTACTGTGCCCTGTCCTTCCACAGCTGGGGCCACAGGGAGTGAGTCCTCTCACGCAACCTGACCAACGTTGGAGAAAACCACACCAGATGTGATACATGAGAGGGGTTACAGTACAGAAGAGCTTGCTGTAAGAAAGGCAGAGACCTGCATGGAATGGGATTGTAGCGGCCTTATGAACCACAAGGTTGTTAGCCCGCTGAGCTAACACAAGTATTCACGCCTCAGGCAAGGTTATTGGTGTAACACAAGTATTCACGCCTCAGGCAAGGTTATTGGTGTAACACAAGTATTCACGCCTCAGGCAAGGTTATTGGTGTAACACAAGTATTCACGCCTCAGGCAAGGTTATTGGTGTAACGTATTCACGCCTCAGGCAAGGTTATTGGTGTAACAAGTATTCACGCCTCAGGCAAGGTTATTGGTGTAACACAAGTATTCACGCCTCAGGCAAGGTTATTGGTGTAACACAAGTATTCACGCCTCAGGCAAGGTTATTGGTGTAACACAAGTATTCACGCCTCAGGCAAGGTTATTGGTGTAACACAAGTATTCACGCCTCAGGCAAGGTTATTGGTGTAACACAAGTATTCACACCTCAGGCAAGGTTATTGGTGTAACACAAGTATTCACGCCTCAGGCAAGGTTATTGGTGTAACACAAGTATTCACGCCTCAGGCAAGGTTATTGGTGTAACACAAGTATTCACGCCTCAGGCAAGGTTATTGGTGTAACACAAGTATTCACGCCTCAGGCAAGGTTATTGGTGTAACACAAGTATTCACGCCTCAGGCAAGGTTATTGGTGTAACACAAGCACGGTTCACTGAACTACCTCCGTCACATTGGCGCCCTCAGTCTCACCCCATGTCCCTCCTCTCCTTCTGGCTGTTGCCCAGGAAGTTGCCGTACTGGCAGGAGTAGACGTGTCTGTGTAGCTGAACCAGGAAGCGCTCGTTGAACTCGAAGGCACAGGGGAACTGTTCTGACAGCTGCCACACACACTCCAGGAACTGGTCTATCACCGGGGACACCTCCTTAGGATCACCTTCCAGATGGTTGTACCTGCAGAGAAGGAAAGACTGCGGCTTAAAACACTTTCATAAGGGGTTTAAAGTGGCAATCAGCAGTAGAAACAACAACAAAGCGGTCTCCCTGCTGGTTTGGTGAAAAGCTGAGGGATGTAACCCCTCTCAAATTCATAGACAGAGCTATGGATGCGAGGAATGACCGTCCTTGATCACAAAATTATAGTTTTAACCATGTTTGGAGGCTACATAGTGTTTGTTTACATTTTCTTTGTTTACAAACGTTGGAGTAAAATAAGCTTATATTTTTTAACTGCTGATTGCTTTTTTTAAGCAGATTTAAAGAACGATGAGGGAAGTGTTATGCATCGACTCAATGCTACTTTCTAATAACTAACTAGAAAGGTTCATGCATGTGACTGACTGATCGTGTATGGAGGAATCCTCACTATCACTGTTCCTCAACTTGGCAGTATGCCCAGAATATTGCTATGGGAACAACCGAGGTATCGCAGAGACAGAGAGCCTCGTGAGGTATTGCTCAGTCACAGCTGAGCTGAGGTATTGCTCAGCTCAATCACTGGTAGTGATGAGGTAATTATGCTAAATCATGCAAATATAACTTGTCTGTGTATAGCCGTTTATTAGACAACTGCTGGGACCGCCCCAGCGGAGCTTCTAATAGACCTGTACGGTGTGCAGAGTTTGTTGTAACCTCTCCAGCTTGCTGATAATAAAGAGTGATTCATTTTAAGACTGGCGTCAGGTGTCCCTGGTGTTGAATTACCACCACAGAACAAATAGGTCATCCTGGGGCGTTGTCATGGCAATTTTATACCCCACTGGTTAAACAGTAATGCATCTAGGCAACTGCATCAAGGTCAGGTGCCTTTTTAATCTAGCCAATGACTTCAGCTGATAAGAAAGCATGCACAGACTGGAGTGGAACACCTCAAAGATGTGTAATAACTCTACTTCACCAATCCTGAAGCCTGAAACCTGAGACAGACAGTCGCTGCTAAAGCGGCTGAGTTTCACAGGGGTTATGATCTGACCTGAGCGCAGCACGCATGGCGGGAACACGTGGCAAGAGGATCTGAAAGCGCTGGCGGCGGACACGGTTCGTAGGTCGGACATGCTGTATGTTGTCTGTGACAAATGCACTTCTCGTTCTGATGAAGGACTCTACTTGAGAAGGTAAAATGTATGCAGGGACCTTCATTCTACCAAACGGTAGAGTTAGGAGTTGGGTTCTTAGACAAACGTGTGGGACGGACTGACCTGTGTGAAAACTTGTGACCGAACGACACCCAGTCCCTCTCGATTAGCAGCTAAAAGATAAAAGACAGGAAGAAGAGATGAAGTCTTTCTTGCACCCGACGGGCCAGTTTCCCAGACCAAGACCATGTCTAGTCCTGGACTAAAGCACATACTTCACGGAGACGCCACGGTCCGGACAACTGGCCCCACGTGTGTTAACTCTCTCTCTGGATTGGATCACAGTAGAAAGAGGGTCTGTACGTGCCATGATGTAGACTGTAGATAGTGCGTGATGAACGGAAGCTAAAGCCTTACCATGAGTCCCTTCATAGTCCTGTAGTAAGGCTCCAGGAGAACACTGGCTACAGAGCAGGCCTGGGCCGTCCTGTCCCAACCGTCCGAACAGTGGACCACCACACTGATACCCTCCTCCGCAACCGCCTACACACACATCGCAGTATGACATTATTGAAATGTATACCCATTGTGTGTGTGTGTGTGTGTTCTCGCACGCCCTGCCCAGTGTGTATCACCTTGGCGATGAAGACGCCTGCGTCCAGCACGGCTTTGATGTGCTTCAGCCAACCGGAGCTCTCCAGCCCCCACAGGAAGTCGCCCATGGAGGGAGTCTTGAGCTCACCCACTATAGGGTCAACACAGGAAGAGAGGTCAGTCATGCATACACACATACAATGTGGGACATTCACAAGCCAACCCAAAGGAATGCATGAACCTGACAACTATGTGCGTGAACTGCGTAGGAATACTGACTGACGTTCAGTAGAACGTCGGCCGTGGTTGGAAGGGAAAGAGGAACTCATTACCGTCAATGATCTTCTGCTGGCTGTTCCTCATCACGTGGATGTTCTCGATGCCGATGAACTGCAGTTTGATGTTGGCGTAGTGGTCCTCGTTCTCATAACCTTTTCCAGCCGCCCGGTTGGCCATCGCGTTCAACTGGAGAGAGATGATCATCATTATAACACAATACAGTCAAATACATACTGCTGACGACATCATTACATGTTACATTTTAGTCTATTAACAGACGCTCTTCTCCAGAGCGACTTACAGGAGCCATTAGGGTTCCGTGTCTCGCTCAAGGGCACGTCAACAGACTTTTCACCTAGTTGGCTCGTGGATTCGCACCAGTGGCCTTTCGGTTACTGGCCCAACGCTCTTGACCTCTAGGTTACAGTATATCAACACTTCCTGACCCCGGGGTCTATCTATGGTGACCTCTGACCTTTGGCCTGGTGTCCACCACGTAGATGTAGTCGCTGCCCGGGTTGGACTTCATGATGGCCTCCAGCATTTGTTCATCCTCCTGGGAGCGAGCGCTGAAGCCGGACAGGGGCTGACTACAGCGGCAGATAGCAGCCTGGGAGAAGAAGGGGTCAGACGCTGAAGTGACTGGTGATGACATCCAGCTCAGATTTTAACACTACTCATACAGTGCTAGTATCCCGCGTGTGTCTTGGCATGCCAAGCGAAAGCCCACATTTAAACAGTCATGAAAGTCAATTTTAAACAGAAAACACAATATTCCGACCCATGACTGGTTCAGGTATAAGAATTAAACATGACGAATCACCTAAATGAAACAAACATAAAACAACTGTTCTCCAGAGTCAACCCACACCATTGACCCAGATAGTATGCCCCATCCACTCACTAGGGTATCCTGGTGGAAGTACGTCAGGACAGGTAAACGCCCTCGGCTCCGGAACTTAGAGCTCCCCACGATGACTGGAGGTGTGGCCGACTTTGGCACAAACAGCTCTGATGGGTACGTATCACACACCTGCAGGCAGAAAGAGAAAGTCTTTAGAAGAGGAGGACTATACTACTAACCAGTGGTTGGAACCGGTTCACAGAACAGAAAACCGGAAAAGAGCAAAAAATGTCAAGGAACAGAAACGGAACCTAGAACAAAAATGAACCCAACTGTTCCAGAACAGAACCGGTTAATAACGTTCTTTTCCGTTTCCAGGCATTTTTTTTCTTTCTAGTCCCACAACAAAACGCCTATGTTAAAGCCCTTACTCTGTCACTCAAACGTAGTCCAGTGTCTGCCTGCAAACTGAAAATCTTTGCCTGTACGTGTGCTTGTTTGGCTAACTCCACCCTACAAAGCATAGGCTACTGTATTGACGTTGCAAGCTTGATTCAGAAGATGGGGAGAGAGATTTTTAATTGGCTAGAGAAGAATGGATGAACTTTTTCAATGCTGATAATTTAAGGCTAGTTATCACGTGTCACGTTGGATTTATTAACTGCAACATAGTAAGATGTTTATAATTCTGGTGCCGCACTGCACACACAAGCTTGTTAGCTAGCTAGCTCAAAGAACATTCAAAGTTCCTCCATAGAAGCTGCTCCTCCTAGGTATAATTCTGTGGATAATTCAGATAATGCAAGTCATAACTTCGCTTCAAGCCTCCTCCTCCTCCTCAACCCTCTCTCTCTCTCTCTCTCTCTCTCGCTCTCGGCACCCACAACATGTCAGTAGCATGTTGCGCCATAGGCTACACTTGTCTGTCCATCATGCATGTAAACAACTAGCTTGCCTACTCTATCCACACTGATTGGCGAAGTAATTGTATGAGCTAACTGTTAAAAACGGTTGATTTCACAGGTTAAAAAAGGAACACAAAGGAACGATATAAACGGGTTCTTTGTTTGGCTTGGAACCGGTTGTGAACGTTATTTTGCTGGCCGGAACAGTGGAATGAAACTATTAATTTTCTATTCTGTTCAGAACGAAACGATTGGAAAATTATTTCAGTTCCAACCTCTGCTACTAACCCAATACTCAATATCAGACCCAGACTGAACAACCCCAGTACTCAACATCAGATCAGGACTATAACTAACTCAATACTCTATCAAAACCAGAAAAATCAACAGAGGACTGTACTAACCCTCTACTCACTATCTGATTAGGACGATAGTGGTTAAAATCAGAGGAGGACTGTACTAACCCTCTACTCACTATCTGATTAGGACGATAGTGGTTAAAATCAGAAGAGGACTGTACTAACCCTCTACTCACTATCTGATTAGGACTATAGTGGTTAAAATCAGAAGAGGACTGTACTAACCCTGTACTCAATATCTGATTAGGACTATAGTGGTTAAAATCAGAGGAGGACTGTACTAACCCTGTACTCACTATGTGATTAGGACGATAGTGGTTAAAATCAGAGGAGGACTGTACTAACCCTCTACTCACTATCTGATTAGGACTATAGTGGTTAAAATCAGAAGAGGACTGTACTAACCCTGTACTCAATATCTGATTAGGACTATAGTGGTGTACAAACCCAGAGGTTGTTGGGCACGTAATACCAACCCTGCTGTACTGAGTCCGCCTGCAGTGTCTAGGAAACTCAGAGGACTCCTCCCTCTCCTCCTTGTTAGCGTTAGGATTGATGGACAAGCAGTAGAGCTCGCTATATTTCTCTAGAAAGAAACAAATGATCATATTTGATCATTAATCATGTTAAAATCAGCTAAAATCATTTTGGGATCGTATTGAAGGGTGAGCAGTAGAGCTCACAGTAAATCTCTTGTGGACAACAGAGAAACAATACAGCAGTCTATCAAAGGATCATAACGATGATTCAGATTCATTTAACCATACACAATAAATGATTCAGATTCATTTAACCACGACAAATAAATTAAATTCATTTTGATTATTTAACCATGACACAATAAATGATCACAGATTCATTTAACAACACACAATAAATGATACAGATTCTTTAACCACTACACAATAAATGATTCAGATTCATTTAACCACTACACAATAAATGATTCAGATTCATTTAACCACTACACAATAAATGATACAGATTCATTTAACCACGACACAATAAATGATTCTGATTAATTTAACCACTACACAATAAATTATACAGATTAATTTAACCACTACACAATAAATGATTCTGATTAATTTAACCACTACACAATAAATTATACAGATTAATTTAACCACGACACAATAAATGATACAGATTCATGTAACCACGACACAATATGACTTATCGTATGATAACACAATACAGTGCCTCCTACTATATATATATATTTTTTTTAATTATTTTTTTTTACCAGAGGAAAAAGTGCCTCCTACTGTATATATATATAGGAAAAAGTGCCTCCTACTCATATATATATATATGTATATTTATTTATTTTTTACCAGAGGAAAAAGTGCCTCCTACTTTATATATATATATATTTTATTATTTTTTTACCAGAGGAAAAAGTGCCCCCTACTGGCCCTCCAATACCACTTCTAGCAGCATCTGGTCTCCCATCCAGGACCAACCCTGCTTAACTTCAGGGGCAAACCAGCAGTGGCCAGGTGGTATATTCCTGGCAGTACCTCCTTGTTCCATTCCAGTTCAAAGAGTTGTGTCCCTACTGAACAGGACCCAGGTGAATGGGTTCTGAAAGGTGATAGTCTCTCTCACCTGGGCGAGAGAGGCGTGCAAGCGAGGCCTGGACATCCATGGCGTCCCTCTCCTGGGGGATGAGCAGCTGAACCACCTGGAAGTTCTTAGTGTGGACAACCAGGTGGCTTCCTGAAGGGGTGGTTGGCGGCCGCTCCACACTGGCCACCATGCTGTGGAGCACCTGTCAATGACAACCGAGAACTCACAGACGGTCCCAATTCACTCCCCTCCCCTTGGAAACAACTAACCCTTTGACATTTGCAGATCTGTAAGGGGATGGCAATATGGTGGAAGCTCTACCACTATACTGCTGATACCTATCCAGATCCCTCAGATATGCAAATATCCAAGGGTTAGGGCCAATGGTAAGGGGGCTGGCTGTCACAGTGGCATCTATTGCTAAATTGAAAATATAACAATTCTGGAAGTGGAAGGGTAGGCACGTTTAAAAAAATAATAATAATAATACTTTTCACTCAGATTACTCAACCGCAGCAGTCGTCTGTCAATAATGGACAGCAGACATTACTACATACCTATTAGTTTAGTGTTATGATAAGCAATGCATTTAATAACTGACAAATTACATTTTTACTAAACTATCATTTTTATGGGGATAAGAGAACATGTTGCAGTTTTAAAGCAAATTTCCTGCATTTCTACACTTTGTTGGCATGAGGCTGGGAAGAAAATGTGCTATTTTATAGCTCATCATGCTTTTGTCCACATTATGAGGCTGAGAATTAGTTTTTAGTTTTAAAGCTAATTTCCTGCTACTCTACACATTTTTCATGAGGCTGAGAGACAATTTAGAAGATTTTAAAGCTGATTTCCTGTAATTCCACAAATGTTGCTATCATATGCTATCTGGGGGCCCACGACCTCCAGGGGGGCCCCAACCATCTGTGCCTGTTCTGGAATCCGGCCCTGAGAAAAGGGTTCCACTCCTGTTCACTTCAGAAGGTCTAAATACACCGACAAATCTCACATCATGTGTATGAAGGAGATATCCATTAAAGAGGAAATGTATTGGATGAGGTCCATTGACTTGAGGTGAGTCTCCAAAGTGCCGGAGCAAATCAATACTATCTTTCTGAGAAGGCAGGAAGGAAGCCACACACAGGGTAGATAGGGGGAGTTGTGTCAGAACAGTGTCAGGCCAGACGACTTGTGATAGGTCTCGTGTCAGAATGGGGTCTGTTGAAACAACCGGTATCACTTCCTAGCTCCTACCCAAGTCTCTCTGCGTGTCTCTGGGTTGTTCTCCACGAAGATGGTGTGTGTGGCAGAGAGGTACAGCGTTCCCACCATGGCTTTCCTAGGGGCCGTACGGTCAATCAGGCGGACATTCTCCACCTATAGGGCCACAAACACAAACACACACAACACACAAAAACGTATAAATGGGGTCAACACAGAATGTAATCATATCTATAGGCTACAATGTACTGAATGTGTGTGATTGACTGTATTGGTGGAGGCATATCTTCTCATAAAAACAAGGTTATTATAGAACTCAATGTTTACACATGTTGTCGTTGTAGATATGAATGTCTGAGATTCTGGAATGTTATAACTGTTTAATAGAAGTAACCTACCGCAGGATTCTGTAACAATGTGTCCTTATTGAGGCCTATTGCCTTTATGCTAGAATCCACAGCGGAGACGTGCCCGCGGTAGACGAGAATAAACATCAAGAAGCCAGGACAAGAATTAAACGGATTGTGCAAATTCTAATGTCAAGATTTACAGGCATGCCATCATATGACCTATGTTTTTGAGTGTTCATTTTTGCAACGGTTTAACCAGCAAAATACATTGCGGAGAGAATAATTGTTATATTTTCAGGAACCCTGAATGTTGGATACATGAGAAAGGGGATGGCACGAATCAGCAACGTTGTCACATCTTTAGAAGACGCAACTGAAATGCGGTTTCATTTAGGAACAGGATTAACTAAACTCAAAGAATAGGATGGAAATTAAAATATAGGGTTGGTTTACCTTTGGCGTTCGGATGTGCTCCATCATGGACCTCTTCGATCAAAATGGTGCGTGTAGAAATAATCCGAGGTCCTGATTTTGTGTTTTAAAAATATAGGATCTTGGCTCAGCACAAAATTCGCGCAGAATTCATATTCTCTGTGCGTTGGATATTAGATGGGGCGCCTCGCAAGTATGCCATGGTTCCCCCTATCCTATTCTGTACAATAGGAGAATCACCCTGCACCCACTCGGGTACGGATGGGTGATTATGACAACACAGTCATCACTAGTTACCCCAGCCACAAACGCATAAACCCCGCCCATTTCTACAATTTATCTTCTTAAAAATGTATTTTAAACTTGACCTTAACCGTAACTTTAACCACGCTGCGAACATTATGCCTAACCCTAACCTTGAATGAAGACCAACATTCTCATGTTTGTTTTCATACATTTTCACGACATAACTTTGTGGCTGTGCTATCTAGTGGAAACACAACAACACGGATCTTATTGGCAAGTATTGGCCGTATTCGAGAGCATCAAAATGACTGCAGGCGACTGCGGTTTGAACTATCTACAAATCACTTTCCATCATAAATAATGACTCACTCACTACTAATTGTAGATCGTTCATTCAAAATTTACCCATGATACATTGCGATTTTGAGCCTCTCGAACACGGCCATTACCTCCCAACGGCGCCTGCGCACATCACTAAGCGATGATACGGTGGAGCTCAGGCAGCGACCAGTGCTATACGAGATCTTTGGGACGTTCCTACCCTAAATCCTAACCATTTTAAATGTAAACTTCGGAAGGGGATCAGCTCATATCCCAGGGCGAGTAATAAACAAAAAGTATTCTAAAAAATAGATTTACATTTTGAGACGAATGGCCCAATTTAAATGTATGAGTGTATTTTGCCGTTGAGCCTCGTTCATCTTTATAGTTAGGTTACTCAAATATTAGCCCGTGTGTGTGTACGTGTGCATGCCTCTGCTTCTGCTTTCAGGTTGATTGTTTACGTGCTTTCAGACATTGTGGGAGAAATACATGCTTTCATGTGGAAGTGGAAGAAGTCACACCCAGAGTCGGCCATGAGTACTACAAATTCAGATAGCTGGCTAGACTCATTTACCAATCTAAAAATTGCTCGCTGACATGGCTAATTTGAATGACTGTCAGTTTTTAAAAATACTTTTATGTAACTAGGCAAGTTAGTTAAGAACAAATTCTTATTTACAATAACAGCCTACCACGGCCACACCTGGACGACCCTGGAATTGTGCGCCGTCCTATGGGACTCCCATAGGGAATCAAACCAGGATCTGTGATGACGCTGCTCGTACTGAGAACCGCTGCGCCACTCGGAACTTTCAATGACCGATTTAACAGGGGAAAATCTGCTGCGGCACAACCAGATTTAGAACTGGTGAAGTGTGTATTCCACTGTTCTAACTCAACAGTAAATGGAGTTCCTAATGATTTATTTGTTTTTGTCGGATGAGGACACTAGCGGCCGGGGGCCCTGCGGTTTATGTCGCTTATGCCTGGAGCCCACCCACACCCAGTATGTGTTACAGAAAACGTTATTAGAATGTAAACCTGCTCAGAAACAAAGTTATTACATGGAACTTCAACCTATTATGCCATTTTAGCCTGTGATCGGTTGGAATTTTGGAGGAAATGGGGAAATTGTATGATTAGATTAGGTATACATTTTAAAGTTTGAGTTGTTCACAAGATAAGAATGTGTGCCAATGACTAAGAGAGCATTTCTACCTATTCCAAGAATCTGATAAAGATGCACAATTTCTCCAACGGTTAGATCCATGAAATACACACGTTTGTATGATGGTTAAGCCTGTAACTGCAATTCAAAGATAATTCTCCAATAGAATAGTTCAACATTTCTATTATTTCACCTTTTTATTTTTATGGGGAAAGCCATGCTTGTATTATCTGTAATCCAGTCAACTCTATACTGTATTTTGACCAATGGCGCTGATTTGACACGGACTGTATTTGCCCACTAGATGGCAGCCGAGATTGAGAAATGACCTCTGCCTGCAGCATAGCATACCGCATACCACCACCATAAGAGGCTGCTAAACCAACTTTTCAATTCAATATGCCCGGTTTTTATCAACTTGTTCTTATGACTGTAGGACGTCACCAACTAATAAATATAATCCTGCGTTTTTATCTGAATTGCGCGAAAGTTAAAAAGGTCACAATGACGCCATAGTCTGCACAGGTGAATAGTGCAGAGAACGGATTGCATGACTGGCATTTCTCTGTTCTCGGTCTTGTCGTGGAGTCTCTGGTAAGTTTTGCTCTTTTGACTAACGTGCTGTTGTGGCGTTCAGTTTCAACAAAACTCGTGTTATTTGCTAACAAATGTTTCGTTTCGTTTTCAGTGCCAAACTAATAGAAATGTTCGTGGGCTAATTTGTGTTTATTACTGTGTAACTTGGTTCAAGTCTATCTATCACGGCTTGTCTTGAAAAGAAGAGACTTTCTTGGAGCCACTGTGTATGTAGCCGACTGAGGCTGTGTGGCAGCCCATTGTCCCAAAGAGCTGAGTAGAAACAGATATGGGTTGGGTTAAGTAAACTTGCTCAATAAAAATACAGCATTGAATGTGTTTTGTTAAAATGTGCGCCAGTAACCCAGTTGTGTGTGTGTGTGTGTGTGTGTGTGTGTGTGTGTGTGTGTGTGTAGCTGCTTGTCGTCTGTCCAGCTGTACACCTCTGTTCAGCAGTCTACACCCGTTGGTGGTATCCCTGTTGTCATCATTAGTGAATGAAAGTATTCAAGTGATTTCATGCCCCACTCTTTGATCACAAGATGTCAAACACTCACCTAACTAAACAGTGACATGTCAAGGGCATAATGGTTTTGAGTTAAACACTACATCTGGATGATCCTACTATAGCCTTAGATAATCTACGCCTGTCAGGAGATCTACAATACAATATGCTGCCAGTGGCAATGAATAGATTATTGACTTACAGTATACAAAAGTAATTAAGTAAGCCTTGTCTGAGCCAGAAGGGCCCTAGACTCCAGCCCCTATCTCCTCCTGTTTCAGTAGCATGAGGCTGCTTGATGTACAAGTACACCCTCTGGACAGGATGCTAGTCCAGCTCCTGTTTCAGTAGCATGAGGCAGCTTGATGTACAAGTACACCCTCTGGACAGGACGCTAGTCCAGCTCCTGTTTCAGTAGCATGAGGCAGCTTGATGTACAAGTACACCCTCTGGACAGGATGCTAGTCCAGCTCCTGTTTCAGTAGCATGAGGCAGCTTGATGTACAAGTACACCCTCTGGACAGGATGCTAGTCCAGCTCCTGTTTCAGTAGCATGAGGCAGCTTGATGTACAAGTACACCCTCTGGACAGGACCCCAGCTCCTCTGGACAGGACGCTAGTCCAGCTCCTGTTTCAGTAGCATGAGGCAGCTTGATGTACAAGTACACCCTCTGGACAGGATGCTAGTCCAGCTCCTGTTTCAGTAGCATGAGGCAGCTTGATGTACAAGTACACCCTCTGGACAGGATGCTAGTCCAGCTCCTGTTTCAGTAGCATGAGGCAGCTTGATGTACAAGTACACCCTCTGGACAGGATGCTAGTCCAGCTCCTGTTTCAGTAGCATGAGGCAGCTTGATGTACAAGTACACCCTCTGGACAGGACGCTAGTCCAGCTCCTGTGTCTGTAGCATGAGGCAGCTTGATGTACAAGTACACCCTCTGGACAGGATGCTAGTCCAGCTCCTGTTTCAGTAGCATGAGGCAGCTTGATGTACAAGTACACCCTCTGGACAGGACGCTAGTCCAGCTTGACGTAGATTAGTGTTTGGAGCCAGGGTATTCAAAAGCTCTATGTTGACATTGAACCTTCTCATCTTTTACCTGAACATTCACTATGTACAGTCAGTACCCTTCCTTTGTGCATTGACATACTGTAGGTGTGTTATGCCAAGCCTGGGTTTATCCCAGGGTCAATACATGGTCAGTTTGTCATGACTGGGCATTCCTGCCATAACGGCATCATCTTCTGGGCTGCTGAGACAAGAATTACATCATGACATAATGTCCATCGCATCACACCGATGGCTTGGACTAGGAGGAAGAGGGAGTGTTGTGTGTGTGTGGTAGAGCTCTTGGCTGCCACTGCGGCAATGTCTCCTCTTGGCACTGCCTGAGGGACTATAGGGTAAACCTGGAGGTTAAACTAAATACTCTCTCACTGCAGTGGAGAAAGGGCAGGCTGTCTGTGATGAATACGCCTTCTGTTTGACTACCTGAGTGAAGGGGGATGAGAGGGAGAAATAGGGTGATGGGGTAGGCATACTCTGTATATATGGATAGTTGCCATTTGGCCAAAACGAATGTGGAAAAGTGTTTTTTTCTAAAATTAAAGTTAAATAAACCAACTCAGCAAAAAATGAAACGTCCTCCCACTGTCAACTGTGTTTATTTTCAGCAAACTTAACATGTGTAAATATTTGTATGAACATAACAAGATTCAACAACTGAGACATAAACTGAACAAGTTCCACAGACATGTGACGAACAGAAATGGAATAATGTGTCCCTGGACAAAGGGGGGTCAAAATCAAAAGCAACAGTCAGTATCTGGTGTGGCCACCAGCTGCATTAAGCACTGCAGTGCATCTCCTCCTCAGGGACTGCACCAGATCTGCCAGTTTTTGCTGTGAGATGTTACCCCACTCTTCCACCAAGGCACCTGCAAGTTCCTGGACAATTCTGGGGGGAATGGTCCTAGCCCTCACCCTCCGATCCAACAGGTCCCAGACGTGCTCAATGGGATTGAGATCTGGGCTCTTCACTGGCCATGGTAGAACACTGACATTCCTGTCTTGCAGGAAATCACACACAGAACGAGCAGTATGGCTGGTGGCATTGTTATGCTGGAGGGTCATGTGAGGATGAGCCTGCAGGAAGGGTACCACATGAGGGAGGAGCATGTGTTCCCTGTAATGCACAGCGTTGAGATTGCCTGCAATGACAACAAGCTCAGTCCGATGATGCTGTGACACACCGCCCCAGGCCATGACGGACCCTCCACCTCCAAATCGATCCCGCTCCAGAGTACAGGCCTTGTGTAATTCTCATTCCTTTGACGATAAACGCGAATCTGACCATCACCCCTGGTGAGACAAAACCGCGACTCGTCAGTGAAGAGCACTTTTTGCCAGTCCTGCCTTACAACAGGCCTACAAGCCCTCAGTCCAGCCTCTTTCAGCCTATTGCGGACAGTCTGAGAACTGATGGAGGGATTGTGTGTTCCTGGTGTAACTCGGGCAGTTGATGTTACCATACTGTACCTGTCCCGCAGGTGTGATGTTCAGATGTACCGATCCTGTGCAGGTGTTGTTACACGTGGTCAGCCACTGCGATGACGATCAGCTGTCCGTCCTGTCTCCCTGTAGTGCTGTCTTAGGTATCTCACAGTACGGATATTGCAATTTATTGCCCTGGCCACATCCGCAGTCTTCATGCCTCCTTGCAGCATGCCTAAGGCACGTTTACACAGATGAGCAGGGACCCTGGGCATCTTTCTTTTGGTGTTTCTCAGAGTCAGTAGAAATGCCTCTTTAGTGTCCTAAGTTTTCATATCTGTGACCTTAATTTCCCACCTTCTCTAAGCTGTTAGTGTCTTAACGACCGTCCCACAGGTGCATGTTCATTCATTGTGTATGGTTCATTGAAACAGTGTTTAAACCCTTTACAATGAAGATCTGTGAAGTTATTTGTATTTTTACAAATTATCTTTGAAGACAGGGTCCTGAAAAAGGGACGTTTGTTCTGCCACCTCCGATTACCATTTCCTGCATTAGAGCCTTGAATTTGTCTTCTGATGTGACGTCATAATCTATGGTAATATAGGACTAAAGGTTTCATGATTCTCAAATAGACAAGACAATTATTTGACTTATTATTCGTTACTTATGTTTTCAAATCGCTATTCATATTCTGGAAATTCTTTTGAAAAACACATAGTTTACTTGTGTAATGATGGGAACCAAGTGTCTCCCGATTCTCATTTTGAGGAACATTCAGTCATTTGACAAACATTTAGATTGTGTACATTATGATGATGTTACCTGCCTCATGCTTAACAATAATTTTTACATTTTGTTCAAGACATCACCTTTTTCCCTTCACCCCATAGGGCAGTATGTCACCCCATAGGGCAGTATGTCACCCCATAGGACACCCCATAGTATGTCACCCCATAGGGCAGTATGTCACCCCATAGGGCAGTATGTCACACCCCAGGGCAGTATGTATGTCACCCCATAGGGCCCCCCATAGGACAATACACAACAGGAAGTCAAATTTAACATTCAACATAATTAATTACACTTTCAGAAGGTTTCTGACCACTGTGAAATGCAACTTCTACACATAAGTAATAGATCATTAAAGAATTTAAAATGTACTCATTCCAACTGAAGGGCCTCGTCCTGTATTGTTATTTTTCGTCACTACCTCCCCGAGTCGGAGTGGGTAATTTGCCCGCCCGCGTCCTTCCTGGATGTGGTATCTGTTTCTTAGGCTCCCTCCCTGGAATCTAACCCAGATTCCCTATCGCCATGGTAGGCACAGAAAGTACCATTGAAAGTTGATAGGGCAGACATTCTAGTTAGACGTCACCAGTCAAAGTTATATAGTCACCGAAAGCGTTTGTGGTGCCTGAGAGAGAGGACCCTGCATGGGTCTGAATAAGTGCACCCCAAAGGTCAGCACCCGTTGACGTTTATTAGCTCTATAACTGCTGCAGTCATCCAAGTAACGTTTGAGCAACCAAAGGAACCGTAACGGATTTAATGACCCATTTGACGTTTCACTCTCCCGGCCGTGTGTACTAAGACTTGCACGGCTTAATCTTTGAGATAAGACTGACAGGATGACTCAGGTAGACCCCCACAACATGGAGGTGTAGCTGGCCAAGCAGTGAGGCGCAGTCCTCTAGTGATGGAGGAGACCCAAGCACACCCGTGTGGACCCAGTGGGAGGCCCCGACGCCGTGAGAGCCAAGCACACCCGTGTGGACCCAGTGGGAGGCCCCGACGCCGTGAGAGCCAAGCACACCCGTGTGGACCCAGTGGGAGGCCCCGACGCCGTGAGAGCCAAGCACACCCGTGTGGACCCAGTGGGAGGCCCCCAAGCACGTGTGGACCGTGGGAGAGCCAGCACACCCGTGTGGACCCAGTGGGAGGCCCCGACGCCGTGAGAGCCAAGCACACCCGTGTGGACCCAGTGGGAGGCCCCGACGCCGTGAGAGCCAAGCACACCCGTGTGGACCCAGTGAGAGGCCCCGACGCCGTGAGAGCCGAGGCACCGCTCAGGAGTGTTCTGCTGGAGTTGTTTATATATATATATATATATGTGTGTGTGAGTGAATGTCTAAGCTGTTACCCCAGGGGGCTAGTTACCAGATCTGTTTCTACTCAGCTCCTAAGGACAACAGACCACCACACAGCCTCAGACTGAACTAACCGTCGGCTACATACACAGTGGCTCCAAGAAAGTGTCTCCTTTTCAAGACAAGCCATGATAGACTTGAACCAAGTTACACAGTAATAAACACACATTAGCCCATGAACATTTCTATTAGTTTGGCACTGAAAACAAAACATTTCCTAACATTTGTTAACAGAAAACAGACTTGTTTTCAATTGATTGCTGCTAAGGTTGATGGCTCAATCCTGACCCACATTTGAAGATCAGACCGCTCAAACTATATTTGACGAGACTCCTCGTTGTTCATTTACATTTTCCTGTTGTCTCTCTTGTATGACGTGCCCAGACTTTTTGAAGTTAATCTGGATGAAAACACTGACACCATGGTTACGATAGTAACAGTCAGAGCCCCATCCTTAGCCATAGGGTGGTAACTGTCAAGACTGCAACAAGCAAGGCCAACATAGCCACTCCTTATTCAAACTCATATAACTTTGCCTGGGCTTGTTGAGTTATGCAATAGCCATTTCTGATTGATGGCATCATTTTAAGAGGTCTTACCAGCCATTCAATTCTTTATTTACCCTGGACTTTAGCTATAATTTGAAACATTTATAACACGATGTAAAGAGTTAAACTGCTAAATCTAGTTACATTTTTCGTTAATGGAGGCCAAGCCTCTCCCATTGTTACAGTATTTACTGGTTTACTCTTAAAAGTCATAGATCAAGTTGTCTTACCCACTGTACCAAAACAGCCAGCAACCTGTGATTCTAGTTTAAAATTAAAATGTGTACATTTATTTTTGTCATTTTTGGTCTAATTTCTCTTGACTATTTACTGACCCTAAGCATTGAGACAGGGGAGTTAGTTTACTAGATGTAGTATAGATTAGAGCTCTCTATAGATATGATGTATCAGCTGCTTGTCCTGTTTTAGTGCTACCATTTAGGGAGTTATCACTCTTCCTCCTCACACTCTACTGTCTGTGTTGACTTCATCCTCTCACTCTGGTCTATTTTGGGTCCGTAACCCGTCAGGCATTCTAAGCAGCCACCCAAGCCGCGTAGGCTATGCCAGGTGGAGAACGCTGCATCGTGGATGTTTGTGGCGAGGAATTGCACCAGGGTCACTCAAAATGAATGGTCCCTCAGTGTTTCCCCTGTATGCATTTAGCAGAAACACACCGCCGCTGCTAAATCGAAGCCGCCACCGCAACAAAATAAATATATATATATATATATAGATAGATAGTGCCTTCGGAATGTATTCAGACACCTTTACTTTACAGCCATATTCTAAAATTGATTAAATTTGATTGAAATTGAAATATACACACACACAGTGGGGCAAAAAAGTATGTAGTCAGCCAACAATTGTGCAAGTTCTCCCACTTAAAAAGATGAGGCCTGTAATTTTCATCATAGGTACACTTCAACTATGACAGACAATGAGAAGGAAAAAAATCCAGAAAATCACATTGTAGGATTTTTTATGAATTTATTTGCAAATTATGGTGGAAAATAAGTATAGGTACCTTTTTGCAAACCCATAGTGGGCTGTCATGTGCCTTTTTACTGAGGAGTGGCTTCTTTCTTGCCACTCTACCATAAAGGCCTGATCGGTGGAGTGCTGCAGAGATGGTTGTCCTTCTGGAAGGTTCTCCCATCGTCACAGAGTAACTCAAGAGCTCTGTCAGAGTGACCATCGGGTTCTTGTTCACCTCCATGACCAAGGCCCTTCTCCCCAGATTGCTCAGTTTGGCTGGGCGTCCAGCTCTAGGAAGAGTCTTTGTGGTTCCAAACTTCTTCCTTTTAAGAATGATGGAAGCCACAGTGTTCTTGGGGACCTTCAATGCTGCAGAAATGTCTTGGTACCCTTCCCCAGATCTGTCCCTCGACACAATCCTGTCTCTGAGCTCTACGAACAATTCCTTCGACCTCATGGCTTGGTTTTTGCTCTGGCGTGCACTGTCAACTGAGGGACCTAATTAGACAGGTGTGTGCTTTTCAAAATCATGTCCAATCAATATACCACAAGAGGGCTACAATCAAGTTGTAGAAACATCTCATGGATAATCAATGCAAACAGGATGCAACTGAGCTCAATTTCGAGTCTAATAGCAAAGGGTCTGAATACTTATGCATATTCTTTTGTTGTTTTTAATACATTTCTAAAAAACTATTTACGCTTTGTCATCATGCGGTATTGTGTGTAGATTGCTGAGGAAATTGTTTTATTTAATCCAATTTAGATAAAGGCTGTAACGTAAAAAGTCAAGGGGTACTTTCCGTTGGCACTGTATATTTATTTGATTTATAATATAGATGTGTGCCCCAGGAAAACCCTATTCCCTGCCCTGCTAACTCTGCCACCACTGCTGGAAAAAATCCTCGGGGAAACACTGGTACTCGCATTTTGTAATACATTCCAAATAGTCCAGCTGTTTGTTTACCTACACCTGAGTTTAGTTTCATTCCGTTTTGGCTGGAGGGGCACAAAATGGCAACCGTCTTTCTTTGACCGCTTCCTCTGGTTTCAGTCTCACTGGCAGGTTAATGGCGTCTCATAAAAACCTGATACGGTGCAATCATGTTAGGTGGGTCCGGTGTAGACTCAACATGCCTGTTAGGGTGGTATGTTGCGTCTCTCTGACTCCCTCGCTCACTGGCAGAGCACTGAGACATCCGATATAGCTGCTAGCTGCTCACTTAGTTCGGTCATGTTTCACTCACACAAAGACTGTAATTTTATTCCGATCTCCAAACTAAACTTGCGTACTACTTGGTATACAGTGATGTGTTGGCTAGGCAGGCAAGATAAAATACTGGTGCACTTTCAGCGGGCGAACGGTGTGGAACTTTGCAGATAGAAATGTCATGGATAGAGTTGATGTGATATAAACGCAACACGTAAAGTGTTGGTCCCATGTTTCATGAGCTGAAATAAAGTACGCCCAAAATGTTCCATGCGCACAAGAAGCGTATTTCTCTAAAATGTTGTGCTCCAATTTGTTTACATCCCTGTTAGTGAGCATTTCACCTTTGCCAAGATAATTCATCCACCTGACAGGTGTGGCATATCAAGAAGTTGATTAAACATGATCATTACGCAGGTGCACTTTGAGCTGGGGACAATAAAATGTGCAGTTTTGTCACACAACACAATGCCACAGATGTCTCAAGTTGAGGGAGCGTGGAATTTACATGCTGACTGCAGGAATGTCCACCAGAGCGGTTCCCTCCAACTTCATTTTAGAGAATTTGGCAGTACGTCCAACAGGCCTCTCAATCACAGACCAGGTGTAACCACGCCAGCCCAAGACCTCCACATCCGGCTTCTTCACCTGCGGGATCATCTGAGACCAGCCACCCGGACAGCTGATGAAACTGAGAAGCATTTCTGTCTGTAATAAAACCTTTTTTGTGGGGAAAAAACTCATTCTGATTGGCTGTGCCCATAACCAGTCATGTGAAATCCATAGATTCGGGCCTGATATTAATTTCAATTGACTGATTTCCGTATATGAACTAACTCGTTGAAATTGTTGCATATTTTTGTTCAGTATACATGCCAGAGAGACATGAATGTCCTTCGTACTGTATTTCTATCTAAACGTTCCACAACGTTGTGGTCTGTTTAGAGGGAGATGGACTGTTATGACCCACCTGCGAGCTATTTGTTTAGTCTGATAGTCTGCCTCGGTTGAAGCTAACAGCTGAGCTATGTGAGGACTCTGAATGACTCCAGAGGGAATAGATGTCACAGCCTCCCCAGGCGGTCTGGAATACCCCCTCTAACCACTAGGCCTAATGCTTGCTGGGTGGCTTGTCGAGCACTTAGCTTAAATGTTTTACACCCACCACATAATTGAGAATGTGGTCTAATGGCTCAGTGTGGTTGGTGGTGAATGGTAGATGTTGCATTTGTGTAGTCTAAATACCTACTTAAAATACCATTGTCTACCTTTTCACCATACAGCCTTATTGTAATGCCTCATTCAGACCCCTTCCCTTTTTCCACTTTTTTTGATTGATATAAATTACTTTTTTTTTTACCTCATGACAAATCAAAACAGGTTTTTTTTTTTTTTGCAAATTTATAAAAAATAATAAACAGAAATACCTTATTTGCCTATGTATTCAGACCCTTTGCTATGGGATGTGAAATGGAGGTCGGGTGCATCCTGTTTCAATTGATCATCCTTAAGATGTTTCTACAACTTGATTGGAGTCCACTTGTGGTAAACTATATTGATTTGACATGATTTTGAAAGGCACACACCTTTCTATATAAGGTCCCTCATTTGACAGTGCATGTCAGAGCAAAAACCAAGCCATAAGGTCGAAGGCATAGATCTGGGAAGGGTTCCAAAACATTTCTGCAGCATTGAAGGTCCCCAAGAACACAGTGGCCTCCATCATTCTTAAATGGAAGAAGTTTGGAACCACAAATACTCTTCCTAGAGCTGGCTGCCAGGCCAAACTGAGCAATCAGGGGAGAATAGGCTTGGTCAGGGAGGTGGCCAAGAACCCGATGGTCACTCTGACAGAGCTCCAGAAGTACAACCATCTCTGCAGCACTCCACCAATCAGGCCTTTATGGTAGAGTGGCCAGGTGGAAGCTCCTCCTCAGTAAAATGCACTTGACAGCCCTTCGGAGTTTGCCAAAAGGCATCTAAAGGACTCTCAGACCTTCAGAAACAAGATTCTCTGGTCTGAGGAGACCAATATTGAACTCTTTGGCCTGAATGCCAAGCGTCACGTCTGGACGAAACCTGGCACCATCCCTACGGTGTGGACTGGTGGGTGTAGCATCATGCTGTGGGGAGGTTTTTCAGCGGCAGGTACTGGGAGACTAGTCAGGATCGAGGGAAAGATGACCGGAGCAAAGCACAGAGAGATCCTTGATGGAAACCGGCTCCAGAGCACTCAGGACCTCAGACTGGGGAAAAGGTTCACATTTCAACATTACAATGACCCTAAGCACACAGCCAAGACGACACAGGGTTGGCTTTGGGACAAGTCTATGAATATCCATGAATGGTCCAGCCAGAGCCCGGACTTGAACCCGATCAAACATCTCTAGAGAGACCTGAAAATAGCTGTGCAGCGACGCTCCCCATCCAACCTGACAGAGCTTGAGAGGATCTGCAGTGAAGAATGGGAGAAACTCTCAAAATACAGGTGTGCCAAGCTTGTAGCATCATACCCAAGAAGACTCGAGGCTGTAATCACTGCCAAAGGTGCTTCAACAAAGTACTGAGTAAATGGTCTGAATACTTATATAAATGTGATATTTCAGTTTTTAATTTTTAATACATATGCAAACATTTCTAAAAACCTGTTTTTGCTTTGTCATTATGTGTTATTTTGGGTAGATTAATGAGAAGAAAAAAAACAATTTAATGAATTTTAGAATAAGGCTGTAACATAACAAAGTATGGAAAAAGTCACGGGGTATAAATAGTTTCTGAATGCACTGTATGTTACAAGTCTAAATAGTTACAGAATACTGACCTATTTCTTCCGTTTAGCTCCTTTTGGAGCAAGGGGCCTCCCAGGTCTAAATGATGGTTCTGGGTCTTTAGGCCAGCCGGGCTGAGGGCCCCTTAGTCCCCAAACAGGTCCTGAGCTCTGGTGGCCTGACAGGGGCAGCCTGGGAAAAATGTGTTCCCTTGTTTAGGAGGGTAAGTGCCGGCTGAGTGTTCCATGATAAATTGACTGTGTGTGTGGTCCTAGTATTGAAATATATATTTCAAACAAGATTAGGCAGATTTGAAGTAGCTGGCTGTGATGTTTTGCAGTCCCGATTTTCAAATATATGATGTATTTAATGTGTGCGCTCCTGTTTAGTACATTTAGTCTACCACATCCCAAGTCATTGCTTTCATCAAAACATTTAGTCCACCAGTGGTTATTTATACTGGTCTTCACTTGATGTACTTGTCCTGTTGACCAGCCCATAGACCCTGTCCTGTTGACCAGCCCATAGACCCTGTCCTGTTGACCAGCCCATAGACCCTGTCCTGTTGACCAGCCCGTAGAGCCTGTTGACCACCCAGCCCGTAGACCCTGTCCTGTTGAGCCCATAGAGCCCATAGACCCTGTCCTGTTGACCAGCCCATAGACCCTGTTAGACGTTGACCAGCCCATAGACCCTGTCCTGTTGACCAGCCCATAGACCCTGTCCTGTTGACCAGCTCATGTATGAGAGGAGCCAGGAGAGATAAAGGACTAAATCTGTGTGTTATCAGTAACAGCTGACTCCATGTAGCGTGCGCACATACACACACTGTCGGTGTAAAGACACTTATCACTCTTAACTGTGTTCTGTCAGACAAGGATTGATTAGAACTGGTTAGAACTGGAATGTTGCAAATGGTTTCTGTTCTGGAACTTTCTGTGCTAGAACTATTTTAGTTACAGAGAAATGTTGTCAATCAAAGATGCAAAGATGGGGAGAGTTCTCAAAGAACTGTGTGAAGTTATTGATGACAAGGAAGTTCATGTCATTTTCACTAGGTTTCAAGGAGACCCCAACATACAAACACGCCCTAGCTCTCTCTGCCTGTCATTTCCATGGCTAAGTGAAAGGTTATATGAGGATTTGCATGCCACCAGGAAGCCAGGCTCTCATCCAGGGGAGAAACATTTCCTCAACGTTCATATCATACCAAACAAACATTACCTCAACGTTTCTTCATACGCCTAAACAGTATAGTTACTCTAATCCCCTTGTGTGTGTTTTCCCTCTGATCTTGTGATTCCATAGCCTTTAACTTTGACCTGAGCTTCAACATGATAAATGCTGGCTTGGCTTTGAATTCTTCAGCATCCTTTTTAATTTAATCAAAATAAATCTGTTTTCGACACCTCTATAACATGCCTGGACTTGAAGAAAATGTATCTGAAAGTAGTGATTAGGGTTTGTTTTTTTGCAGTTGCTTTCAGAGGCAATGTTTTTATATATTGACCTGTTATTTAATCAGATAAGTCATGGAATGATTGGTTGATGATGCCATTCTCCACATAAATATGACAGTTTTCAGGCCTTAGACGTTTCCATCCTTTGATCTTTGTGTGAGTGAATTTAAACCACTTGGTCTGTAGCTGCTGCCTGCTTACCCCTGAACGACATGTCAGCTAATTCCCTTCCCACCACTATGTGCTTATTGAAGTGGGAAAGTTCTGGAAAGATTTTCAGTTCTAAGCTGCAACATGTGTGGCGGATGTTGGATGTCCGAACTTCGCTCTTGTCAAACATCTAGTGTTTGTTCATTCCAGACTTAGTTAGATACAGTAGGGTGAAGGAGACCTATTGGGAGAACCTAAAATCTCTCTTTCTTCCTCTAGCTATCCCCCC
Source organism: Oncorhynchus keta (assembly GCF_023373465.1). Lineage (NCBI taxonomy): Eukaryota > Metazoa > Chordata > Actinopteri > Salmoniformes > Salmonidae > Oncorhynchus > Oncorhynchus keta. The sequence goes on along the minus strand of NW_026286090.1, from coordinate 165,206 downwards.
TCTCGTTCTCTCTTTGTATCTCCCTTTCGTGTAAAGTCTCTACATTTTCTCCCTGTGGGAAGAATGAGTGTTGGGTGTGTGTTGCTCTTTGCTCGGACAAATCCGCGTGGGCTCTGCTTATTTACATTGTCTCCTTCCTTTTGTGTTCTCTGTCTGTTATGCAATCGATTTGCCATTTCAATGGCATCCAATTCCCAGAGACTGTTTTCATTTGAAATGTCGTGTGATCCAGATATGCAGCAAGGACATTAACAGTGTGTGTGTGTGTGTGTGTGTGTGTGTGTGTGTGTGTGTGTGTGTGTTCTCATAAGGTACCATGGAAGAATTCATTTCTGAAGATATCAAGTGAGTCCGTCGTCATGGAGATGTTTTCCTGAATACAGAGTTGTCTCTGTCTTCTTTGGAGAGAAAGTCTTCCTTTCCTCCTGTCATCTTCATATCGCCATGGCGTTCTGATGGTTTCACTCAGCCTGCCAGCGCTGGTTAGGGCCGTGGACATGTCGCCTGCAGCTCTGTCTGTCTGTCTGGTCTGGTCTGGTCTTACACTATTCCTCTGATTTTTAAGTAGCGTTGGCGTAGGCTGAAGATGCAGTTGCTGTAATATTTAACTGTTGTTGTTGATCATAAGTCACAGTCTTACTGTGTTGATCCTCCTGTATTTATTCTGTATTTGTCCACATGCTGGAGTTCATGACCTCTGTGTGCTGGGTTTGGGTTCAGAGGTCAGATATCTAAGGTAGCTCCCCTGTTAGAAGTGTGTGTGTCATCGGTATAGGCGTTATCCTGAGTGACCTGTGTGTGTGTGGGCGCATGCATGTGTACATAAAATTAGCAGTCGTGCATGGATAATGGCCTTTGTAATCTCTCTATTTACACGGGACCAGCTGGTCAGCAGCCCTGTGTATCGGCATGTCACATCTTATAATCTATTTACACGGGACTAGCTGGTCAGCGGCCCTGTGTATCGGCATGTCACATCTTATAATCTATTTACACGGGACTAGCTGGTCAGCGGCCCTGTGTAGCCACATGTGTATCGGCATGTCACATCTTATAATCTATTTACACGGGACTAGCTGGTCAGCAGCCCTCTTATAATCTATTTACACGTGTATCGGCATGTCACATCTTATAATCTATTTACACGGGACTAGCTGGTCAGCAGCCCTGTGTATCGGCATGTCACATCTTGTAATTGTCTGCTGTACTTTCCTTTCCCTCCAGAACCTGGCGCTACTTTTCTGCTGCAGCAAATAAGGGTGGGAGACTTTGGCTGCTAAGCAACAGTGAATTCTGATTTGGCTTGGTGGGGGCAGCAATCTGACCAGGTTACCTGCTCTCTCTCTCTCTCTCTCTCACACACATATTCCTCTCCAACAGTGTCAACAGAACTGAACTCTCCCCTCCCACTCTAAGTTAGACCTTGAACATGTCTGGCTGTGTGCTTTAGGAGGAGGCGTGTGTATGTGTGGGTGCGCACTGGAAGTGTGTGTCGTGGAGAGAGTTGAGGAGAGCTGCTGCTGCTGGCATGAGGTGCTCATGGTAAGGGGGGAAAACACATTCCATGGCTGCTTTACACACACACACACACACACACACACACACACACTACTCGTCCCCGTCTCTCTTTCTCTGAGAAGCTTTGGGGTTAGTTACTGCAGTACTGCTCAGCTTCAGAGCTGAAGGGGAGGGGTGGTTCTCCCTCTCTCTCTGAACCTCGTCAGTCTGAGTAGAACACTGATAGTATCGGACACAGCGGGGACAACTCTCCCACCACATTAACTGTGCAGCAGCGTGTGTGTGTGTGTGTGTGTGTGTTCGTGTGTGTGGTAGCGCTAAAGGGAGAGGGCTAAGTGTGTTCCAGGAAAAAGGAGGAGTGTGTAAAAGGAGGATCAGCACCATTCTGGCTGTGTTTTCTCTCAGTGTACAGAGGGGCTGGATGTCTGGGTAAGTTATGGCTGGAGCAGCAGTACTTTGTATGATGGAGTTTGTGTGTGAAGGGATGTAGATAACTTTGCCTTGACTCTGGGGCATGTTTCAGCCTGGGTATTTGAATAGTATGTTTGAACTGAAACAAGTTGGTCAGTATGTTATTACTAGCTGAAATAAGTTGGTCAGTATGTTATTGCTAATTTGACATTTACATAATTACCTATGTTCCAGTACATTTGACATGAGACATATAGCAGACACTCCTATCCAGTGCCTTGCACAAGGGCACATCGACAGATGATTCACCCAGTCATCTTGGGGATTTGAACTAGCGATCTTTCGGCTACTGGCATGCTCTTAAATGCTCTTAAACGCTAGGCTACCTGACGCCAGTACTGTATTTAGCTATACTGTAGTAAGCTATCACTTAATATTGACTCTATTGTACATAAGAATAATGTGCTTTATTGGCATGTCACCATAAGACTGAGCATCAATTGCTTTTAACAGACTGACTGAGCATCAATTGCTTTTAACAGACTGACTGAGCATCAGTTGTTTTAACAGACTGACTGAGCATCAGTTGTTTTAACAGACTGACTGAGCATCAGTTTTTAATCAGCCTGCCTAGGGGCATGGCTTCCATCAGCATGTTTGGTGAATTGTATAAAGTTGTGGTCTGGTCCATATATTAACTATGAGCTCTGTACTGTAGTGATCTGCTCTGTAGGTATCTGGTTTGGCAGCTATCCAGCACCTCTCTCTGACGTTATTAAGAGACTAGATTGATTGTGTGTGTGTGGCCGGGACACGCGTCACTGTTACACAGCACAAGGCCATATACACCGGGTCAACACACTTGTTAATGATGTCGCCAGGGGAAAACAGTGTGACGTGCACACACACCCCTTAACAGTCAGATAGTGTCGCATTCACACACACACTCCAAATACTGTCTACCTCTTAAAACAGTGTTAGATTTCACACACACACACATACACACACACACACACACACACACACAGCCTGTAGTTGCATTTGTTTCTTTCCGATCCCACAGATACAGCGGTGTTTGTATTCTGTTAGGGCACCATTCTCCTGAAACGTCTCGTCCTTGGTCTGTGAGTGACTAAGCACGCTGCTCATTCCTATGGCAACCATTTTTGTTCCGACCGCGTTCTCAGCTAGACGGAGGTGCTGTCCGGGGAATCTAAAGACACAGGATTATGAAGTATCTGACTGCTACATTCCTTGGTGCCGTCTGACTTCCTGATTAGACGGAGCCTGTTGATACCATATAGATAGAATCTTATATATAGTATCTAATCATTTTTTATTGTTACCACAGTCCGAGGTCAGGCAAGATCTATAGCTGTGAGACGCATTAACGATGAATTGACATGATTACCGGCATTAACAAGCTCAGGGTGAGTGTTAGTTCAGGCAGGCAGTGGAGCTGCAGATGGGGGTGTCAATGCAGGGCTTCGAGGTACGGTCTGATATCAGTAGTCATGGTGTCATACAGCAGAAACCAAAGGCCTGACCAACATGTTTTCCCATGAAGATAAGATGTGTAGTTCAGATAGATCTGCTGTACTGTGCTCTTCTCGGCAAGTTATCAACACGTTGGGTCATTTTTGTTCCGTTTCTGATTTGTTTAAATTATGGGACAGTACAGGTGTTGTGACCAAGCATATGTCACGATTTCTAAGACTGTTGTGAAGTCTGGTAACATTGACGTAAATCAGCCTACAGGAAGGATAAATGCTGACAACTATTGATTGTCCCCAAGCACCTTTACTAGGAACATTGACATCTATGGAAAGTCTAAGCTGAAAAATATGAATGGTTTATCCATGAAGTGGTTTAAATCGGAGAACGGACCATGCGTTGTAATTTAAAATATGAATGAATACCCCAATACAAAGGAGCTTAGCAGTCTTAGTAGCTTCCGACAGGACGTGCTGTAATACGCTGTGGCTGGAACTGACCAGTGTGACGGGGATTATAGCCCAGGGAGGGGGTGGGGGGAGGAAGAGTGAGAGAGTGGGTGAGGTAGAGATAGTTGTAACACTTTATGATCCGGCCCCCAGCAGGGAAAGAACATTCCCAACCTCCACTTCTGGAACAGCTGTATCCCGAAGCCCTGACTGACTGAGCTCACTGACGGTTAGTGCAAGTGGGGACGCTGTGGAACAAGCTTTAGGTCTGGTACTTATCTCCAGTCAGATTAGTGACGGTGAAAGCAAGGTGTCTTTAGCCTTACAAGTGCATGACAACCAACCTGGTAAAGAGGAAACCTAGACTAATCTTCCTGGAATGAGAGGCAGGTTTTCCATTGAGTCTGTGGAGAGAGAGAGAGTCAGGTTCATAATAGAAGTTTTCATATTTTTCTGTATTTGTTTACTAATGATTTACTTTCACCTCTTTATTTTGTTTTTCATTCCATGATCTTCAAAGGACGTTATGCAATAGTTAAGCTTAGATGCTGAAGTAACTGCCAAAGTTTGAGTCTCGGCTCCAACAGGAAGTGATGTTGTTTGTTCTGATTGCGTATTGTCCAGGAGCCTTGGGAGGTAGGCTGTATCATATGATTTGGACCTATGCTGTGTGTAACCTTAGCCTGTGTTATAGTCTAATATTGATCTGTAACTTTAGCCTGTGTTATAGTCTAATATTATTATTTTTTTTTGTGTGTATTTTTCACCCCAATTTCGTGGTATCCCACTGGTAGTAGTTAGTCTTGTCTCATTGCTGCAACTCCCGTACGGACTCGGGAGAGGCGAAGGTCGAGAGCCATGCTTCCTCCGAAACACAACCCAACCAAGCCGCACTGCTTCTTGACACACTGCTCACTTAACCCGGAAGCCAGCCACACCAATGTGTCGGAGGAAACACCGTACACCTGGCGACCGTGTCAGCGTGCACTGCGCCCGGCCTGCCACAGGAGTCGCTATTGCGCGATGAGACGGGGATATTCCTGCCTGCCAAACCCTAACCCGGACGACGGGTCTCCCGGTCGCGGCCGGCTGCGACAGAGCCTGGACACTGCACTACGCCACTTGGAAGGCTTGTTATAGTCTCTTATTGATGGAGGTCAATTGACCAGTCGTTGGTATAGACATTGATTAAATCTGTGTGTGGAGCATCAAGATCGTCAAGTGTGCTGGAGTTGGTTTTCAATGTACTCCGTTATTGCCATTTGACCAATAGTCAAATTAAACTAAATCACGCTAAAGGTTACTTCCTGGTTCGTGTATTCTTGCTCCACTGTAATACCAGTTGTGGATAAAGTGTAAAATTTACATGATTACACTGCAGCAGCCAGGCAGGAAGACTGTGTTTTCCCCCACAGTCTCATCTCTCTCTGGGTTCCTTGTTGTTCCGGATGCTCTGCTGGGGTCCGGAACAGTGGTCATCCATCAGCTAGCTCTGTCTGTGGGTGAACTCTGTGTCTGTTTTGATACCAATCTCCTATTGACCTTTTAGCTTGCGACCTCTGAAGTCTGTCATGTTGATGCTACCTCTGCTCAGTCTGTCATGTTGATGCTACCTCTGCTAAGTCTGTCATGTTGATGCCCCTGCTAAGTCTGTCATGTTGATGCCAAGTCATGTTGATGCTAAGTGTCATGTTGATGCTACCTCTGCTAAGTCTGTCATGTTGATGCTAAGTCTGTCATGTTGATGCTACCTCTGCTAAGTCTGTCATGTTGATGCCAAGTCTGTCATGTTGATGCTACCTCTGCTAAGTCTGTCATGTTGATGCTACCTCTGCTAAGTCTGTCATGTTGATGCCAAGTCTGTCATGTTGATGCTACCTCTGCTAAGTCTGTCATGTTGATGCTACCTCTGCTAAGTCTGTCATGTTGATGCTACCTCTGCTAAGTCTGTCATGTTGATGCCAAGTCTGTCATGTTGATGCCAAGTCTGTCATGTTGATGCTACCTCTGCTAAGTCTGTCATGTTGATGCTACCTCTGCTAGTCTGTCATGTTGATGCCAAGTCTGTCATGTTGATGCTACCTCTGCTAAGTCTGTCATGTTGATGCCAAGTCTGTCATGTTGATGCTACCTCTGCTAAGTCTGTCATGTTGATGCTAAGTCTGTCATGTTGATGCCAAGTCTGTCATGTTGATGCCAAGTCTGTCATGTTGATGCCACCTCTGCTAAGTCTGTCATGTTGATGCTAAGTCTGTCATGTTGATGCTAAGTCTGTCATGTTGATGCCAAGTCTGTCATGTTGATGCCAAGTCTGTCATGTTGATGCCAAGTCTGTCATGTTGATGCTAAGTCTGTCATGTTGATGCTAAGTCTGCTAAGTCTGTCGTGTTGATGCTACCTCTGCTAAGTCTGTCGTGTTGTCTCAATCTAAAGGTGGTTCTTCCCTCGTTAGGTTATGAGTTCTAGGCTAATGGTTCAGTGGTGCCTCTTTTTAAACCTCTGAATCTCTCAACTTCCCCTCCACCTCTCCATCCCCTCCCTCTCTTTATAGTACTCGACAGGCCTGCACTAAAGCGTGCCAGGGTCTCTCTCCCCCCTCCACCTCTCCATCCCCTCCCTCTCTCTTTATAGTACGGCCTGCACTAAAGCGTGCCAGGGTCTCTCTCCCCCCTCCACCTCTCCATCCCCTCCCTCTCTTTATAGTACTCGACAGGCCTGCACTAAAGCGTGCCAGGGTCTCTCTCCCCCCTCCACCTCTCCATCCCCTCCCTCTCTTTATAGTACTCGACAGGCCTGCACTAAAGTGTGCGGGACTCTCTCCCCCTCCACCTCTCCATCCCTCCCTCTCTTTATAGTACTCGACAGGCCTGCACTAAAGCGTGCCAGGGTCTCTCTCCCCCCTCCACCTCTCCATCCCCTCCCTCTCTTTATAGTACTCGACAGGCCTGCACTAAAGCGTGCCAGGGTCTCTCTCCCCCCTCCACCTCTCCATCCCCTCCCTCTCTTTATAGTACTCGACAGGCCTGCACTAAAGCGTGCCAGGGTCTCTCTCCCCCCTCCACCTCTCCATCCCCTCCCTCTCTTTATAGTACTCGACAGGCCTGCACTAAAGCATGCCAGGGTCTCTCTCCCCCTCCAACAATCACCAGGCGTGTACAGTTACCCATAACCCCCTGGGGGACAAAGACCTAAGAGCATAACATGAACAGACACCAAGTCTTAGATGTGGGGAGGGCAGCTCTAACTGAAGCACAGAATGTCAGTCAGAGTCCCACATGGCACACTTTCCCTAAGTGCACTACTTTTGACCGGGACTCATAGGGTTATCCATAGGACTCTGGTCAAAAGTAGTGCACTATAGAGGGAATAGGGTACTGTTTGGGACTTGGACTCCGTTGACCAAACGTGCCACTCGCTGTGTCCTTAATTCAAATGATCATGTATAGGCCAGTGTGTAGAGATGATGTCATTGGAGTGTGGGTGTCTCTCTTACTAAATGGAGTTGATCCAGTGATATGTGTGGACCTATAGGATTGTACATTGTTAGAGGGCTGTAGTCTCTTTCTAAGCAGGCCACTCTACTTGAACTAGGTGGGTCTTTCACACTCTGGAGCCAACTCTAACCATGCACTTTTAGTGTGGTTGGGATGGTAGTCTGTTAAGTATGCTTGCTCAAGTTCATACTCTCCAGGGGCCTCATTTATGAATGGTGCACAAAATATGCCCCAAAACATGCATACACCAGGTAGGCATTTCTAAAAAAAAACTGAACTTGACATGAGATTGTGTGTGTTTATCCTCCCGCAAACTTTAGACCATGTTTACGCACAGTTTGTAGAGGTTAAAGTTTTGTATTGCAAATATACAAAAGTAACCTAGTAGCCTTGTACATGAATATACGATGACTTATTCATAACAAAAAACAGGTAGCTAAATATAACGATAGAATTAATGGCTGTTAGTGAGATTAAAGAGAATCGATTTATTTTATCTTTGCATTCTAAAATAATTTGAAATCTGTCATTTCCATGACCATTGCAGAATAAATTCCTCATCTTTTCTGACTGATGGTTTCAATACTCGCGAAGTAGCCTATAGGCCAACAACAAGTTAGGATAGGCTACCATTCGTTTCTTTTAATTGGACTCACATCACAGTAGTAAACAGAAAAGCTACCGGTATGTTTAAGTATTTTGCCCAATGCAAGCCAATCCGAAGTGCTCGAACAGACGGTTCACATTTCCATTGACCTTTTGTCGACTCCGTCTGAATAGCATACTGTGACGTAAAATGCATTGCGTAGCGGAGGCATTTCATTTACAAACGCAATACATATCATAACCATTGCAGAATAAATTCCTCACCTTTTCTGACCATGAAGTAGCCGTACAACAAATTACCATGCGCATATCTAATTTAATTGGGCCTATTAGATATTCTATTTAACATTTTTGCTCCATGCATCCGAATGGGAGCGCGGTTTATAACATACAGGTGAACAGACAGTTGATCTTTTGCATTGAAGTGTGAAGACTACCACTGTAAGTAGGCCTACTGTAGTTTTTAAAAAATCTGAGTAAACCAATATTTCAGAATTTGTGAGCAGTGCAGCATATTTAGGTTCTGAGAACGTAAATGCAAAACATTTATTGATTTCAAACGATCTGTTTACAGGTAAAAAATAATGAGCATTTTTTTTCTGTTTTAGAAACGGTCAGAAGGCCGACAGCAAATGTCTTGGCCTAATTCCAATCCTTCCAAAGTATACAGCAAAAAGGGCGTTATTGTCACCATACAAGGTGAATTATGGGCATTATTCCTTCGGAGTTTAAATGCTCGTTCACGCTTGTACAGTTTTACAACAGGTCTGTTTTATAACGGGAAAAATGCGTAAATGTTTCGTTTTTTTATGGCCACCACAGCATTTCAAAACTGTCAAACAAGTCAGTTGGATGGATAGTTGGTTTGGCTGGCTAGCTAGCTAATTAGCAGCTGGCGAGCTGGATGCTCTGAGTTAAAGGTTGAGCGGAGAAGCCTAAAGCAAGAGCCAAGAGAGGACACCTGAGATGACAGAGGACGAGCGCCGATGCTCGGGAGTACTACAAGGTTACTTTGGACAATTGTCGACGTACGGTGAGCATAGCTACCCGGCTACAGAGACCAGTCATCATTGCTCCGGGTCCAGACCTGTCTGACCCTGTCCCTGACCAAGGCTCCTGAGTCTTTTACCTGGCTGTGACCGACTGATGCTCCCTCCCTCCACACAGACATGAATCACACCATGTCACATGATTGATTTATTTATTTAATTATTGTTTATTTATTCACATCAGCTCTTAGCTGGCAATGTTGTACACCTTGACGATAAACTAAACCTTAATGTAGCATTCACGAAGCCTTCAAAACACTCTTGTCATAGGAAACACACAATTCTCTTGACATTACACCTCAGCTCTAACAGACCTTTAACACCCCCAGTATGGCAGAGCTGTACAATGCTACAGTGGTACCTCCCTCCCTCTCAGGTGACCTGTTCTGTATTGAGGTAAATACCAAAGGGCAGTGGCTCTATATTGGACTCTGTCTCAGGTGTACCAGCTCACCTGTCAGCTAGCGTTCCCACAACTGCAGAGGGCTTATGCATGTTTGATAAGGCCAGTGTGATACACACACACACTCAGGTCTGCAGTCGCCCGCTCAGCCCTAACTCATGCATTAGCAATGAGACAGGGTCACACTCCATGGCACTGGGATGAGTCCCCACAGCATCAGTAACACAACAGAACAGCAGAGGGAAGAGTCCCCAGCAAGTAACACAACAGAACAGCAGAGGGAAGAGTCCCCACAGCACCAGTAATACAACTCAGAACAGCAGAGGGAAGAGTCCCCACAGCACCAGTAATACAACTCAGAGGGAAGAGTCCCCACAGCACCAGTAATACAACTCAGAACAGCAGAGGGAAGAGTCCCCACAGCATCAGTAACACAACTCAGAACAGCAGAGGGAAGAGTCCCCACAGCACCAGTAATACAACTCAGAACAGCAGAGGGAAGAGTCCCCACAGCACCAGTAATACAACTCAGAACAGCAGAGGGAAGAGTCCCCACAGCATCAGTAATACAACTCAGAACAGCAGAGGGAAGAGTCCCCACAACATCAGTAATACAACTCAGAACAGCAGAGGGAAGAGTCCCCACAGCACCAGTAATACAACTCAGAACAGCAGAGGGAAGAGTCCCCACAGCACCAGTAACACAACTCAGAACAGCAGAGGAAAGAGTCCCCACAGCACCAGTAATACAACTCAGAACAGCAGAGGGAAGAGTCCCCACAGCACCAGTAATACAACTCCGAACAGCAGAGGGAAGAGTCCCCACAGCACCAGTAATACAACTCAGAACAGCAGAGGGAAGAGTCCCCACAGCACCAGTAATACAACTCAGAACAGCAGAGGGAAGAGTCCCCATAGCACCAGTAATACAACTCAGAACAGCAGAGGGAAGAGTCCCCACAGCACCAGTAATACAACTCAGAACAGCAGAGGGAAGAGTCCCCACAGCACCAGTAATACAACTCAGAACAGCAGAGGGAAGAGTCCCCACAACATCAGTAACACAACTCAGAACAGCAGAGGGAAGAGTCCCCACAGCACCAGTAATACAACTCAGAACAGCAGAGGGAAGAGTCCCCACAGCACCAGTAATACAACTCAGAACAGCAGAGGGAAGAGTCCCCACAGCACCAGTAACACAACTCAGAACAGCAGAGGGAAGAGTCCCCATAGCACCAGTAATACAACTCAGAACAGCAGAGGAAAGAGTCCCCACAGCACCAGTAATACAACTCAGAACAGCAGAGGGAAGAGTCCCCACAGCACCAGTAATACAACTCAGAACAGCAGAGGGAAGAGTCCCCACAGCACCAGTAATACAACTCAGAACAGCAGAGGGAAGAGTCCCCACAGCACCAGTAATACAACTCAGAACAGCAGAGGGAAGAGTCCCCACAGCACCAGTAACACACAGAACAGCAGAGGGAAGAGTCCCCACAGCATCAGTAGAACAGCAGAGGGAAGAGTCCCCATAGCACCAGTAACACAACTCAGAACAGCAGAGGGAAGAGTCCCCACAGCACCAGTAATACAACTCAGAACAGCAGAGGGAAGAGTCCCCAGCACCAGTAACACAACTCAGAACAGCAGAGGGAAGAGTCCCCACAGTAACACAACAGTAATACAACTCAGAACAGCAGAGGGAAGAGTCCCCCCACAGCACCAGTAATACAACTCAGAACAGCAGAGGGAAGAGTCCCCACAGCACCAGTAATACAACTCAGAACAGCAGAGGGAAGAGTCCCCACAGCACCAGTAATACAACTCAGAACAGCAGAGGAAGAGTCCCCACAGCATCAGTAACACAACTCAGAACAGCAGAGGGAAGAGTCCCCACAGCACCAGTAATACAACTCAGAACAGCAGAGGGAAGAGTCCCCACAGCACCAGTAATACAACTCAGAACAGCAGAGGGAAGAGTCCCCAAGCACAAGTAATACAACTCAGAACAGCAGAGGGAAGAGTCCCCACAGCACCAGTAACACAACTCAGAACAGCAGAGGGAAGAGTCCCCCAGCACCAGTAACACAACTCAGAACAGCAGAGGGAAGAGTCCCCACAGCACCAGTAATACAACTCAGAACAGCAGAGGGAAGAGTCCCCACAGCACCAGTAATACAACTCAGAACAGCAGAGGGAAGAGTCCCCACAGCACCAGTAATAGAACAGCACCAGTCAGAACAGCAGAGGGAAGAGTCCCCACAGCACCAGTAATACAACTCAGAACAGCAGAGGAAAGAGTCCCCATAATACAACAAACAGCAGAGGGAAGAGTCCCCACAGCACCAGTAATACAACTCAGAACAGCAGAGGGAAGAGTCCCCACAGCACCAGTAATACCACTCAGAACAGCAGAGGGAAGAGTCCCCACAGCACCAGTAATACAACTCAGAACAGCAGAGGGAAGAGTCCCAGCACAGTAACACACCAGAACAGCAGAGGAAGAGTCCCCACAGCACCAGTAACACAACTCAGAACAGCAGAGGAAAGAGTCCCCAGCACCAGTAACACAACTCACCAGTAATACAACTCAGAACAGCAGAGGAAGAGTCCCCACAGCACCAGTAATACAACTCAGAACAGCAGAGGGAAGAGTCCCCACAGCATCAGTAACACAACTCAGAACAGCAGAGGGAAGAGTCCCCACAGCACCAGTAACACAACTCAGAACAGCAGAGGGAAGAGTCCCCACAGCACCAGTAACACAACTCAGAACAGCAGAGGAAGAGTCCCCACAGCACAGTAACTCAGAACAGCAGAGGGAAGAGTCCCCACAGCACCAGTCCCCACAGCATCAGTAACACAACTCAGAACAGCAGAGGGAAGAGTCCCCACAGCATAACACAGTAAGCACAACTCAGAACAGCAGAGGGAAGAGTCCCCACAGCACCAGTAATACAACTCAGAACAGCAGAGGGAAGAGTCCCCACAGCACCAGTAACACAACTCAGAACAGCAGAGGGAAGAGTCCCCACAGCATCAGTAACACAACTCAGAACAGCAGAGGAAGAGTCCCCACACCAGTAATACAACTCAGAACAGCAGAGGGAAGAGAGTCCCAGAACAGCAGAGGGAAGAGTCACCAGTAATACAACTCAGAACAGCAGAGGGAAGAGTCCCCACAGTAATACAACTCACCAGTAATACAACTCAGAACAGCAGAGGGAAGAGTCCCCACAGCACCAGTAATACAAACAGCAGAACAGCAGAGGAAAGAGTCCCCACACCAGTAATACACCAGTAATACAACTCAGAACAGCAGAGGGAAGAGTCCCCACCTGCAGCAGTAATACAACAGAACAGCAGAGGGAAGAGTCCCCAACCAGTAATACAACTCAGAACAGCAGAGGAAAGAGTCCCAGCACAGTAATACACCAGTAATACAACTCAGAACAGCAGAGGGAAGAGTCCCCACAGCACCAGTAATACAACTCAGAACAGCAGAGGGAAGAGTCCCCACAGCACCAGTAATACAACTCAGAACAGCAGAGGGAAGAGTCCCCACAGCACCAGTAATACAACTCCCCAGCACCAGTAATACAACTCAGAACAGCAGAGGGAAGAGTCCCCAGTAATACAACTCAGAACAGCAGAGGAAGAGTCCCCACAGCACCAGTAATACAACTCAGAACAGCAGAGGGAAGAGTCCCCACAGCACCAGTAATACAACTCAGAACAGCAGAGGGAAGAGTCCCCACAGCACCAGTAATACAACTCAGAACAGCAGAGGGAAGAGTCCCCACAGCACCAGTAATACAACTCAGAACAGCAGAGGGAAGAGTCCCCACAACACCAGTAACACAACTCAGAACAGCAGAGGGAAGAGTCCCCACAGCACCAGTAATACAACTCAGAACAGCAGAGGGAAGAGTCCCCACAGCACCAGTAATACAACTCAGAACAGCAGAGGAAGAGTCCCCACAGCACCAGTAATACAACTCAGAACAGCAGAGGGAAGAGTCCCCACAGCACCAGTAATACAACTCAGAACAGCAGAGGGAAGAGTCCCCACAGCACCAGTAATACAACTCAGAACAGCAGAGGGGAAGAGTCCCCACAGCACCAGTAATACAACTCAGAACAGCAGAGGGAAGAGTCCCAGCACCAGTAATACAACTCAGAACAGCAGAGGGAAGAGTCCCCACAGCACCAGTAATACAACTCAGAACAGCAGAGGGAAGAGTCCCCACAGCACCAGTAATACAAGAACAGCAGAGGGAAGAGTCCCCAGCACCAGTAATACAACTCAGAACAGCAGAGGAAGAGTCCCCACAGCACCAGTAATACAACTCAGAACAGCAGAGGGAAGAGTCCCCACAGCACCAGTAATACAACTCAGAACAGCAGAGGGAAGAGTCCCCACAGCACCAGTAATACAACTCAGAACAGCAGAGGGAAGAGTCCCCACAGCACCAGTAATACAACTCAGAACAGCAGAGGGAAGAGTCCCCACAGCACCAGTAATACAACTCAGAACAGCAGAGGGAAGAGTCCCCACAGCACCAGTAATACAACTCAGAACAGCAGAGGGAAGAGTCCCCACAGCACCAGTAATACAACTCAGAACAGCAGAGGGAAGAGTCCCCACAGAGTCCCCAGAACAGCAGAGGGAAGCACCAGTAATACAACTCAGAACAGCAGAGGGAAGAGTCCCCACAGCACCAGTAATACAACTCAGAACAGCAGAGGGAAGAGTCCCCACAGCACCAGTAATACAACTCAGAACAGCAGAGGGAAGAGTCCCCACAGAACACCAGTAATACAACTCAGAACAGCAGAGGGAAGAGGATGAGTAATACCCAGAACAGCAGAGGGAAGAGTCCCCACAAGTAACACAACTCAGAACAGCAGAGGGAAGAGTCCCCACAGCACCAGTAATACAACTCAGAACAGCAGAGGGAAGCAGTCCCAGAACACAGACACCAGTAATACAACTCAGAACAGCAGAGGGAAGAGTCCCCAAGAACAGTAACACAACTCAGAACAGCAGAGGGAAGAGTCCAGTAATACAACTCAGAACAGCAGAAGGTCCCCACAGCAAGTAACACAACTCAGAACAGCAGAGGGAAGAGTCCCCACAGCACCAGTAATACAACTCAGAACAGCAGAGGGAAGAGTCCCCACAGCACCAGTAATACAACTCAGAACAGCAGAGGGAAGAGTCCCCACAGCACCAGTAACACAACTCAGAACAGCAGAGGGAAGAGTCCCCACAGCACCAGTAACACAACTCAGAACAGCAGAGGGAAGAGTCCCCACAGCACCAGTAATCAGAACAGCAGAGGGAAGAGTCCCCACAGCACCAGTAACACAACTCAGAACAGCAGAGGGAAGAGTCCCCACAACATCAGTAACACAACTCAGAACAGCAGAGGGAAGAGTCCCCACAGCACCAGTAACAACTCAGAACAGCAGAGGGAAGAGTCCCCACAGAAGTAACACAACTCAGAACAGCAGAGGGAAGAGTCCCCACAGCACCAGTAAGCACAACTCAGAACAGCAGAGGGAAGAGTCCCCACAGCACCAGTAATACAACTCAGAACAGCAGAGGGAAGAGTCCCCACAGCACCAGTAACACAACTCAGAACAGCAGAGGGAAGAGTCCCCACAGCACCAGTAATACAACTCAGAACAGCAGAGGGAAGAGTCCCCACAGCACCAGTAATACAACTCAGAACAGCAGAGGGAAGAGTCCCCACAGCACCAGTAATACAACTCAGAACAGCAGAGGGAAGAGTCCCCACAGCACCAGTAATACAACTCAGAACAGCAGAGGGAAGAGTCCCCAGCACCAGTAATACAACTCAGTCCCCAAGCACCAGTACCCCACAGCACCAGTAATACAACTCAGAACAGCAGAGGGAAGAGTCCCCAGCACCAGTAATACAACTCAGAACAGCAGAGGGAAGAGTCCCACAGCACCAGTAATACAACTCAGAACAGCAGAGGAAGAGTCCCCACAGCACCAGTAATACAACTCAGAACAGCAGAGGGAAGAGTCCCCACAGCACCAGTAATACAATTCAGAACAGCAGAGGGAAGAGTCCCCACAGCACCAGTAATACAACTCAGAACAGCAGAGGGAAGAGTCCCAGCAGAGGGAAGAGTCACAGCACCAGTAATACAACTCAGAGAGGGAAGGGTCCCCAGCAGTAATACAACTCAGAACAGCAGAGTCCCCACAGCACCAGTAATACAACTCAGAACAGCAGAGGAAGAGTCCCCACAGCACCAGTAACACCAGTAATACACACTCCCCACAGCAGAACAGCAGAGGGAAGAGTCCCCATCAGTAACAAAAGAACAGCAGAGGGAAGAGTCACAGTAATACTCAGAACAGCAGAGGGAAGAGTCCCCACCACCAGTAATACAACTCAGAACAGCAGAGAGTCCCCACAGCACCAGTAATACAACTCAGAACAGCAGAGGGAAGAGTCCCCACAGCACCAGTAATACACCAGTAATACAACTCAGAACAGCAGAGGGAAGAGTCCCCACAGCACCAGTAACACAACTCAGAACAGCAGAGGGAAGAGTCCCCACAGCACCAGTAACACAACTCAGAACAGCAGAGGAAGAGTCCCCACAGAGTCCCCACAGCACCAGTAACACAACTCAGAACAGCAGAGGGAAGAGTCCCCACAGCACCAGTAATACAACTCAGAACAGCAGAGGGAAGAGTCCCCACAGCACAAGTAATACAACTCAGAACAGCAGAGGGAAGAGTCCCCACAGCATCAGTAATACAACTCAGAACAGCAGAGGGAAGAGTCCCCACAGCACTCAACTCAAACAGCAGAGGGAAGAGTCCCCACAGCACCAGAACAGAACAGCAGGGGAAGAGTCCCCACAGCACCAGAGTCCCCACAGCACCAGTAACACAACTCAGAACAGCAGAGGGAAGAGTCCCCACAGCACCAGTAACACAACTCAGAACAGCAGAGGAAGAGTCCCTCAGCACCAGTAACACAACTCAGAACAGCAGAGGGAAGAGTCCCCACAGCACCAGTAACACAACTCAGAACAGCAGAGGGAAGAGTCCCCACAGCACCAGTAACACAACTCAGAACAGCAGAGGGAAGAGTCCCCACAGCACCAGTAACACAACTCAGAACAGCAGAGGGAAGAGTCCCCACAGCACCAGTAACACAACTCAGAACAGCAGAGGGAAGAGTCCCCACAGCACCAGTAATACAACTCAGAACAGCAGAGGGAAGAGTCCCCAGCACCAGAGGGAAGAGTCCCCACAGCACCAGTAACACAACTCAGAACAGCAGAGGAAAGAGTCCCCACAGCACCAGTAACACAACTCAGAACAGCAGAGGGAAGAGTCCCCACAGCACAGTAATACAACTCAGAACAGCAGAGGGAAGAGTCCCCAGACCAGTAAGACCCCACAGCAGAGGGAAGAGTCCCAGTAACACAACTCAGAACAGCAGAGTCCCCACAGCACCAAGAACAGCAGAGGGAAGAGTCCCCACAGCACCAGTAACACAACTCAGAACAGCAGAGGAAGAGTCCCTCAGAACAGCACCAGTAACACAACTCAGAACAGCAGAGGGAAGAGTCCCCACAGCACCAGTCCCAGAACAGCAGAGGGAAGAGTCCAGCACCAGTAACACAACTCAGAACAGCAGAGGGAAGAGTCCCCAGCACCAGTAAGCACAACTCAGAACAGCAGAGGAAGAGTCCCCAGTCCCCAGAACAGCAGAGGAAGAGTCCAGTAACACAACTCAGAACAGCAGAGGGAAGAAGAGTCCCCACAGCACCAGTAATACAACTCAGAACAGCAGAGGGAAGAGTCCCCACAGCACCAGTAACAACTCAGAACAGCAGAGGAAGAGTCCCCACAGCACCAGTAACACAACTCAGAACAGCAGAGGAAGAGTCCCCACAGCACCAGTAATACAACTCAGAACAGCAGAGGAACAGCAAGAGTCCCCACAGCATCAGAACAGCAGAGGAAAGAGTCACAGCACTCAGAAACAGCAGAGGGAAGAGTCCCCACAGCACCAGTAACACAACTCAGAACAGCAGAGGAAAGAGTCCCCACAGCACCAGTAACACAACTCAGAACAGCAGAGGGAAGAGGCATCAGTAACACAACTCAGAACAGGAGGGAGAGGATGCATGGTTAGACATGATCACTGACTGGATAACAATGCAGTGACTGCAGTCTTCACTTACTGCTACCTGCGTCCCACACATCAGATTAACCGTGA